>NC_044033.1:347384080-347684080 GCF_901765095.1 Microcaecilia unicolor | reverse complement strand
TCGGAAATGGTATTTCAAGCGGACGAGTCGGAGAAACTTACTGACTTCACGGTAAACCTGGAGGACGTAATGGGGCAGTTCGGCAAACTGAAGAGTAGCAAATCTCCTGGACCGGATGGTATTCACCCTAGAGTACTGATAGAACTGAAAAATGAGCTTGCGGAGCTACTGCTAGTTATATGCAACTTATCCTTAAAATCGAGCGTGGTACCGGAAGATTGGAGGGTGGCCAATGTAACGCCCATTTTTAAAAAAGGCTCCAGGGGAGACCCGGGAAATTATAGACCGGTGAGTCTGACGTCAGTGCCGGGGAAAATGGTAGAGGCTATTATTAAAAACAAAATTACAGAGCACATCCGAGGACATGGATTACTGAGACCGAGTCAGCACGGCTTTTGTGTGGGGAAATCTTGCCTGACCAATTTACTTCAATTCTTTGAAGGAGTAAACAAACATGTGGACAAAGGGGAGCCGGTTGATATTGTGTATCTGGATTTTCAAAAGGCATTTGACAAGGTACCTCATGAAAGGCTACAGAGGAAATTGGAGGGTCATGGGATAGGAGGAAATGTCCTATTGTGGATTAAAAACTGGTAAAAGGATAGGAAACAGAGAGTGGGGTTAAATGGGCAGTATTCACAATGGAGAAGGGTAGTTAGTGGGGTTCCTCAGGGGTCTGTGCTAGGACCGCTGCTTTTTAATATATTTATAAATGATTTAGAGATGGGAGTAACTAGCGAGGTAATTAAATTTGCTGATGACACAAAGTTATTCAAAGTCGTTAACTCGCGACAGGATTGTGAAAAATTACAAGAGGACCTTACGAGACTGGGAGACTGGGCGGCTAAATGGCAGATGACGTTTAATGTGAGCAAGTGCAAGGTGATGCATGTGGGAAAAAAGAACCCGAATTATAGCTACGTCATGCAAGGTTCCACGTTAGGAGTTACAGACCAAGAAAGGGATCTGGGTGTCGTCGTCGATAACACACTGAAACCTTCTGCTCAGTGTGCTGCTGCGGCTAGGAAAGCGAATAGAATGTTGGGTATTATTAGGAAAGGTATGGAAAACAGGTGTGAGGATGTTATAATGCCTTTGTATCGCTCCATGGTGCGACCGCACCTTGAGTATTGTGTTCAATTCTGGTCGCCGCATCTCAAGAAAGATATAGTAGAATTGGAAAAGGTGCAGCGAAGGGCGACTAAAATGATAGCGGGGATGGGACGACTTCCCTATGAAGAAAGACTAAGGAGGCTAGGGCTATTCAGCTTGGAGAAGAGACGGCTGAGGGGAGACATGATAGAGGTATATAAAATAATGAGTGGAGTGGAACAGGTGGATGTGAAGCGTCTGTTCTCGCTTTCCAAAAATACTAGGACTAGGGGGCATGCGATGAAACTACAGTGTAGTAAATTTAAAACAAATCGGAGAAAATTTTTCTTCACCCAACGTGTAATTAAACTCTGGAACTCATTGCCGGAAAATGTGGTGAAGGCGGTTAGCTTAGCAGAGTTTAAAAAGGGGTTGGACGGTTTCCTAAAGGACAAGTCCATAAACCGCTACTAAACGGACTTGGAAAAATCCAAAATTCCAGGAATAACATGTATAGAATGTTTGTACGTTTGGGAAGCTTGCCAGGTGCCCTTGGCCTGGATTGGCCGCTGTCGTGGACAAGATGCTGGGCTCGATGGACCCTTGGTCTTTTCCCAGTATGGCATTACTTATGTACTTATGAGATGAGATGAGGGAAAAGGAAAAGGAGAAAAACTGCACATGGATGGAGAAAATAGGCAGAAGCTGGATCCACTGGACAGTCAAGTCTGCGGAGGACCCAGCTTTTACTTACGGATGTAGGACAAGAAATGAAGAAGAAAGGCGGAAAGTAAAGAAATAAATGGAAAGGAAGCCCTGGAAACAGAGTTAAGAGGACAGATAGCAGCAGAATCGGATACAGGGCCAGCATGATCAGAAAAACAAAGTCACCAGACAACAAAGGTAGAAAAAAAGATCATTTTATTGTCATTATAGTGTTTGGAATATGTCCACTTTGAGAATCAGGTGCTCAATATTAAAAGTTTATATTTATTTACTTATTTATGGCATTTTATCCCACATTAAACATGAATTAGGGTGTTTTGTGGCTGTACATGAGAATTGTGATATTATGATCCCTTGTTTCATATTGTTCACGGTCTGCATTTTCCGTATGGGTGGTATATTGGTGTATTAGGTTCTGCCCAGTGTAATATTTATGGTACAGTAAGGTTCTGAGTGTGTTTGCACAAAGTTGTGCATAGTGTTTTGCAGTTGAATGATTGTGGTTAGTATATGCTTTGAGCAACCACTTTATTCTTTGACATATGAAACATATTTAATATCTAAATTTAATAAAAGGTATTAATTGCGATTTAAGCACCCCTGGTCCCACCCCTAACCCCGCCCTCTTTAGCCTTCCCGAACAGAATAGATTGATGAAACAACCTCCTAGTTTAATGCTTTTGAATTTAGGCAGCAGACTTTTTTTTTTTTTTTTTAACAAAGCTTCATACCTTCACAGTTAACAGTATAAAACACCACTCTGCCCACATTTACAACTGGTGGGGGGGTAAATGTGTTTTACTTGTTCTGTAATGAACATTTCCTCAAGCATCTAGTTTGTCATGTAGGTGGATCTTTATTAGAGTGTAAGCTCCACAGAGTTGAGACAGTCTGTTATGTGTGTCAGTACAGTAGCGCTATAGAAATGTATTAGTTCTGAGGCATAGCAGTAGCTACTACTACTACTACTTATCATTGAGACTTATCCCTTCCTTCAGATACTCGCATACATATGGCACCTTACTAATTATTGGTTCATCACCCCGTTACTAGACTTTATAGAAACAGTACAGTTTTAGTGGTCCTATTTCTTTCAAGAGGGTTGAACTCTTCAAATGATAATGCGGAATATAAATACTTGAATAAATAAAGATTAGTGTGCTAGAACCTTGCAAAAAATGGGTCTGTTTTCAAAAGGAGCAGTGTGCATGTTTTTTTCTTTAAATACCTTTGCTTGTTTTTTTTTTTTAATGCCAGCAAAGGTATTTTAAAATGTACATATATTCAGTGCCGCTATTCCCCGGATTCTGTCACAGAGTCAGGAGTAGTGAGCCCTTGGGCCACTGCCGGCGACCGGCAGCAGCGGGTGAACCACCCAAACAGGAAACGAGGCTGAACACAGACAGGCTGGTACAAGCTGGACCGGAACTAGCAGGATTGGAACTGAAGCTGTAGGTAGGCAGGGCTGAAATAAGCAAGACTGGAACAACAGGACTGGAGCTGAAGCTGTAGATAGGCAAGGCTGGAATAAGCAGGACTGGAACACAGGACTGAAGCTGTAGATAGGCAGGGCTGGAATAAGCAGGACTGGAACACAGGACTGAAGCTGTAGATAGGCAGGGCTGGAATAAGCAGGACTGGAACACAGAACTGAAGCTGTAGATAGGCAGGACTGGAACAAGAGGACTGGAGCTGAAGCTGTAGGCCACCAGGGCTGGAAGGGAAGCTGAAAGCAGACAGGGTTGGAACAAGCAGTGGAGGAACTGAAACTGAAGACAACAGGGCAGGCACAAGCTGAAGACTTGCAGGGCTGGAACACACAGGGTTGGAGTAGAAGTTGAAGACTGGCAAGACAAGAACTAACAGGACTAGAACTGCAACAAACACACACAGATGAAAACTCATCTGAAGACCTCTGTTGCAAAGGCAAAGCCTGAAAGTTCCCAGTTGCTTATAAAGGCAATTACAGATCATGTCACAAGTAAGAGTGAGGTTTGGCAGAAAGAACCACCAGAGCACGGCTTGGCTGCAAGAGCACCAAAGTGAGGCTTGGCTGCAGGAAGTTGGAACCCCAAAGCAAGTCTGGAATGCTGGGACATCAGAATAGGACTGGAATGATCTCTGGAACGTGTTTGGAAAACAGGAAGAAGACAGTCCACAGCAGCCACAGGGACTGGTCACTAGGAGGCGAGGTGAGTGTAGGCATGGGATACTGCCACAACCGTGAGAGATTCTATATACTGCGCCTAGAAATCGCTGGAAAAATCGGTGGATTCTATAACAATGCGTGTAATAATTTAACAAACTAATGAGTTCTGATAATGGCACTTTACAAGCAATAATGAGCACTAATTGGCAGAAATGTATATATATTCAGTGACGCTATCCCCTAGGTTCTATATAGTGCGCCTAGAGAACGTCTGCATGGATTCTATAACAATGCGCACAATTTAACAAGCTAATGAGCACTGATAACAACATTTAAGCAACAATGAGCACTAATTGGCACTGATTAGAATTTAGGCACACAACTCACTAAGCATATTGTATGACGATGTGTGCCGAACTTCTAACGCGCGCAGGCAAAAAGGGGTGTGATTATGGGCATGGAAATGGGCGTTTTGTGGGCGTTCTGAAATTTACGTGCCTAGTTATAGAATATGGTCCAGTGTGCCTCAGTCTACTTGCTAAATTTACACCGTGCTTTCGTTGGTGTGAATGGATGCACGTAGATTTAGGTGCTGAAATATCAACTAGGTGTCTTCTATAATCGGCGCCTAAATCTAGGGACTGATTATAGAAAACACTTAGTTGGCACTGATTTCAACTCCAATTTTTGTTTTTTTTTTTGGTGCCATATATAGAATCTTCCCTTATAGGGGTAGTTGATGGCACATACATATTTATTACTGACTCCTTGTTATCTGTATAGCAGCGATATAGCCTGTAATTTACCATTCAGTGGTTGAATGTCACAGCTGTATGGATAATTTATGGGTCCTACCCTAACTTTACCCCAGCCCTCTATGGTTAGATTATCAGCATTCTGCTGAAAATCAACAGGTAATGGCTTTATACAGATACTGATAATGGACCCTAAATTTTTTTTATCTTTTTGTTATAACAAAGGATTTACTTTGCTTGCTTAGTCAGTATAGTTTTCATGAAGGTGGACATTTCAAAAGTATTTGAATGATTGCACCCTTGGATAAGGTTGTGTCAACTTTAGAGCCTGCACTTACGTAATTCTGAAGTACTGTAATCCATAATATTATTTTTTTCACTAGATGATAGTTAAATGGTTTCCTTAATATTACAGTTAATGAACTAGGACCAGATTCAACCTGCTGAAATCCCAGAGGCATGTGTGTTGTTTGTTTGACTTGGCATTCAGATTTTCAAGAAGGAAATAATATAAATATGATTACATGGAGTATTTGAGCACAAATAGGTTTCAAAGTCCAGGAGCCTGGCAAATTTACATTATTGTCATTACTCTCTACTTTTTGTTTGCATTTGTTAGCATTCATCCCCCCCCCCCCCCCCCCCCTCAGCTTTTGTACTGCATCCTGTTTCCTTCCTCCAAACGGATATTAAGCTCTGACATTCTTGACTTGGTTTCTATCCCTTTGTCTTAGAATAAAAAGCCCGATTAAGTCAATTAATATGCTTTGATACATATTTAATTTATATATATGTAGTTTTTGCATTAACCAAAAAATCTCTTTGAGCTCTTTGAAAAGATACAGAAGCTTCAGTGGTGATAATTTTCAAATGTCTTGGCTCTTGTCGTGTTTGGTGTGATGCAAGACATTTGCTTGAGTGATGGCTATGAGGCATATGACTGCTTATATTCAAGTATCTCTTTAGCTCAGGGAGTACAGGCTAGCAGCCCAATTTGGATCTCTATCTTAATATACTCACTAACCCCCCAATTCTGTATATGGCACCCAAACTTGGGTGCCAATCCAAGATGTGTGCCCAACTAAATTGGCTCGCAAACCAATTAATGCCTATAACTGGGCACTAATAGTTACCAGTTTGGATTTGTGCACGCTTCTTGCTACATGCTATTCTATACCAATGTGCGCCCAAATCCCATGGCACACAACTCAAAAGGGGGTGTGTTCATGGGAGGTATGTGTGCGGATCAGGGGCAAACCTAAAATTTCCATGCAGTATTATAGAATACCGAGATGTGCACCTAAATTGGGTGCCAGGAATTACACCTGATTTCGGAAGGTGCAAGTTTGGTACCTAAAGTTGGGTACTAAAATCAACATTCAATGCTATTCTATAACAAGTACTAATCTTTGAGGGCCGATTTATTTTGGCGCAGATTTTTGAGCACCACTTACTGAGTCTAGCCCTGTGACCTTTTAAGTATGCCCATGTGTCTTCTGACCATCTCTCCTTACATGTAAGTTTACCTGTGTGTGGGTAAAGACAATGTAGAAGTATGCTTAGAAGAGGGAAAGTTGGACCCTGTTACCTGAAGGCAAATGGAGAACACAAAATGTTGGTTCTGTGGGACCTCAATCACCCAACTTCAAAAAAGTGAAAAAGAAGAACACAGTGAAGCAATTTCCAGTATGCCATCATGGTCCAGCCCCCAGTTGCGGAGGAAGAAGGTAGCCACAGCTATGGCAAAGATAGGTCTGGGCTTCCATCAGGGTTCCCTTTCCCAGCAGCAAAGAAAAGACAGCTGCATTGAAGAAAGGCCCAGGCCTCCACTGGTGGTAACCCAATATCTAGTGGTAGAGGAAGAAGACAGCCATAGCCAAACTGAAGAAAGGCCCAGGCTGCTGCCCACTAGCAGACAAAGATAAGCGTGGATGTGGCAGAATAAGATAGTTGGAATGGAGGGTATGAGGGAGGATGGGAGGGAAGAGTGATGCAAGATGAAAGTGCGAGGAAATGGGGTGGAAGGGTGATGCAAAGAAGGGAGAGTGTTCATGGAGACTGGAAAAGTGAATGCAAAGAGGGAGGAATAGAAGGGAGTGTGTAGAGGGGAGAGGAATGATGGAAGAATGAGTGTAAGGAGGGAGGCCGCAAGGTGTGGGAAGGGAAAGATGGAAGAGTGAGGGGAAAGAGAGAGTGCCAGTGTTATGGAATGAACTTTCTAGTGAATTGAAAAGTTCCATTGGTTATCTGCAATTTCACTAAATTTTGAAAACTTGGCTTTTACCAAATATTTTAAGCATTTGGAATAATGCTGTGTTTGTATGTATTGATGCTGAAGTTTGGATTTTGGGGGATTATTTTAAATTGTGCTTTGTTCTGTTTATGGTTGCTTGTTATTTGAATTGATTACCTTGTATTCTCTACTGTCTATGATTCAAAGGATGGAATATAATTTCCAATTTTATATTGCTAAAGGGAAGAGAGCATATAGGAGGAAGGAAATGTGGAGAATAGTGCAAGCGTGGGTGGGAGGTTGAAGGAAGTGAATGTATGGTGGCGTGGAAGAGTGCATGGGGGGGAGGAGGAAGAATGCCTAGAGCATACACACACACACACACACACACACACACACACACACACATATACTCATGTATATTCTATAGAGACATGTCATACCACTCACACATACTGGCAGTCACCACACACTTCATACAATCTTCCCCCAGCTCCTCACACAGCCACTGCCACCCTTCAGAAGTCATAACGTTCTGCAAATGGAGGAACGCTACTGTATCTGACCTTTTCAACTTTTTGTCCCGGTTTGAGGGCTCTCCCATCTCGGGTATTACGAGCAGTTCTTCTGCCGCTCTCTCAACCATCTTCTGCCTCGTTCATGACAATACACAGGGACGTTCTGCAAGTCTTTTCATGTGTAGTCTGGATGCTACTAATTATATGCAGGTACTTTCTCTGTCCCTAGAGGGCTCACAATCTTTTTTGTACCTGGGGCAATGGAGTGTTAAGTGACTTGCCCAAGGTCACAAGGAGCTGCAGTGGGAATTGAACCCAGGTTGCCAGGTTCAAAGTCTGCTACACTAATCATTAGGTTACTCCTCTGCTGCTTATTTTAAGTAGAACTGTTTGTCATTTAGGTTTCTTTTATGCATAAATGAAGCAGGAGTTATGTACATTTAACATTAAATTCAAAATATTAATCGCCTTTCAGGTTTTTTACGGTAAAGTTAACTCTACTATACCCCTGACATAGATAACTGTTAGCAATTTGATCACTATCATATGCTGCTTCACTTTGGTATGATACATAGAGGGGGATAATCGAAAGGGACGCCCAAGTTTTGTTGAGGACGTCCTCGCAAAACGTCCCGATGGAGGGTTGTGGAAACCCGTATTATCGAAAAAGATGGACGTCCATTTTTCATTTCGATAATACGGTCGGGGACGCCCAAATCTTTAAATTTTGGTCGTCCTTAGAGATGGTCGTCCCTAGACTTAGTTGTTTCTGATTTTCAGCGATAATGGAAACCAAGGACGCCCATCTCAGAAACAACCAAATGCAAGCCCTTAGGTCGTGGGAGGAGCCAGCATTTGTAGTGTACTGGTCCCCCTAACATGCCAGGACACCAACCGGGCACCCTAGGGGGCACTGCAGTGGACTTCATAAAATGCTCCCAGGAACATAGCTCCCTTACCTTGTGTGCTGAGCCCCCCCCCCCCCCCCCCCCCAAAACCCACTCCCCACAACTGTACACCACTACCATAGCCCTTACGGGTGAAGGGGGCACTTAGATGTGGGTACAGTGGGTTTTGGAGGGCTTGCTGTTTCTTCCACAAATGTAACAGGTGAGGGGGGATGGGCCTGGATCTGCCTGTCTGAAGTGCACTGCACCCTCTAAAACTGCTAAAGGGACCTGCATACTGCTGTCACTGACCTGAGTATCACATCTGAGGCTGGCAAAAAAATATTTTGAAAGATATTTTTTGAGGGTGGGAGGGGGTTAGTGACCACTGTGGGAGTAAGGGGAGGTCATCCCCGATTCTCTCTGGTGGTCATCTGGTCAGTTCAGGCACCTTTTTGTGCCTTGGTCGTAAGAAAAACACAACCAGGTAAAGTTGTCCAAGTGCTCGTCAGGGACACCCTTTTTTTCCTTTATGGGTTGAGGACGTCCATGTTTTAGGCACGCCCAAGTCCCGCCTTCGCTATGCCTCTGATACGCCCCCTTGAACTTTGGCCATCCCTGCGATAGAAAGCAGTTGGGGATGTCCAAAATCGACTTTTGATTATACCGATTTAGACGACCCTGTGAGAAGGACGCCCATCTTCCAATTTGTGTTGAAAGATGGGTGTCCTTCTCTTTCGAAAATGAGCCTGATAGTAACATAGTAAGTGACGACAGAAAAAGACCTGTACGGTCCATCCAGTCTGCCCAACAAGATAAACTCATATGTGCTACTTTATATGTATACCTGACACAGAATTCCTTTATGTTTATCCCACGCTTTTTTGAATTCCGTTTCCATCTCCACCACCTCCCTCGGGAGGGCATTCCAAGTATCCACCACTTTCTCCGTGAGAAAATACTTCCTGACATTTTTCTTGAGTCTGCTCCCCTTCAACCTCATTTCATGTCCTCAAGTTCTACCGCCTTCCCGCCTCCGGAAAAGGTTTGTTTGCGGATTAATACCTTTCAAATACTTGAACGTCTGTATCATATCACTCCTGTTTCTCCTTTCCTCCAGGGTATACGTGTTCAGGTAAGCAAGTCTCTCCTCATATGTCTTGTAACGCAAATCCCATACCATTTTTGTATCTTTTCTTTGCACCGCTTCAATTCTTTTTGCATCCTTAGCAAGATACGGCCTCCAAAACTGAACACAATACTCCAGGTGGGGCCTCACCAACGACTTGTACAGGGGCATCAACACCTCCTTTTTTCTGCTGATTATACCTCTCTCTATACAGCCTAGCAACCTTCTGGCTACGGCCACTGCCTTGTCACACTGTTTCGTCGCCTTCAGATCCTCAGATGCTATCACCCCAAGATCCCTCTTCCTGCCTGTACATATCAGACTCTCACCACCTAACACATACGTCTCCCATGGATTTCTACTCCCTAAGTGCATCACTTTGCATTTCTTCGCATTGAATTTTAATTGCCAAACGTTAGACCATTCTTCTAGCTTCTGCAGATCCTTTTTCATGTTTTCCACTCCCGGGTGTCCACTCCTTTACAAATCTTGGTATCATCCGCAAAAAGGCAAACTTAACCTTCTAACCCTTCGGTAATGTCACTCACAAATATATTGAACAGAATTGGCCCCAGCACTGATCCCTGAAGCACTCCGCTACTCACCTTTCCCTCATCCGAGCAAATTCCATTAACCACCACCCTCTGGCGTCTGTCCATCAACCAGTTCCTAATCCAGTTCACCACGTTGGGTCCTATCTTCAGCCTATCAAGTTTATTCAAGAGCCTCCTGTGAGGAACCGTGTCAAAGGCTTTGCTGAAATCTAAGTAGATTACATCTATTGCATGTCCTTGATTCAGTTCCCCGGTCACCCAGTCAAAGAGTTCAATGAGATTCGTTTGGCACAATTTCCCTTTGGTAAAACCATGTTGTCGCGGCTCTTGCAATTTATTGGCTTCCATGAAATTTACTATCCTTTCCTTCAGCATCGCTTCCATTACTTTTCCAATAACCGAAGTGAGGCTTACTAGCCTGTAGTTTCCAGCTTCTTCCCTATTACCACTTTTGTGAAGAGGGACCACATCTGCTCTTCTCCAATCCCACAGAACCTCTCCCGTCTTTAAGAGGACCCACCAGAACCTTTCTGAGCTCCCTCAATATCCTGGGGTGGATCCCATCCGGTCCCATGGCTTTGTCCACCTTTAGATTTTCAAGTTGTTCATATAGGGATATTTTCAGAATACATTTTAACATTAAGCAACATCTAGTAATACATTCCAGAGTCATTTTGACATTGTGCCAGTTCCTGTAATTTTAGGTGTGGTTTCAGTGACCACAGCAAAATAATTTGGGAAAGATGAAGAAGCTCATTTTGGAAGCTGACTTTTTCCCATGGTTCTAAGGGTTGACTTTTCAGTGTACCAAGCCAATCTGAGCTTGTAACCAGGAGGCACAATGACTCTTTCAAGCTTCTGACTCTAATATGCTTGTGCTGTAGCACCAAAGAAATAGTGTTTGCACATTTGCTGGCCGGTTTTGGTACTCTTTGGAAAAGGGAAGATTAGACCTTTGGGGCTGACACATCCTTTGTGAACAGCAAGAAAGGGTATCCTGGCTCCTTGCTCAGGGGACTGCCTGCTTGCTGGCAAAGTGAGGCACAATTTTTAAGGGGGGGAAAAGGCTATTATTTTATACAAAAGTCCCATCAAGCACAAGAAAGAAAAGATACTGCAGACAAACTTACAACATGGGAGTATGGATTCCAAAAGCAACAGTTCATTGAAATGTTTCAAAAAGCAGCTATAGACACCTCAGCAGGTTCAAAAAGTAGATCATTTTTATTTGTAGTCCAATTAAGAACCAATCTTGATAGGACTGAAACATAATTTCTTTACGAATGTAAATAATTAACCAACATTTTGAATCCACTGATGTATCTGCTGCTACTGCTTTATGGTAGTTTTTTAAAAAGTGGAATAGGATACCGATACACCATTACACTTGATGGGTTATGTTCTATTTGCTCAGCTAAATAGCTCATTGTAGTGCATAGCTAAAGTAAGAGGTAGAGAGAACAATTTGAAAAGTGAAGTCTGTATATGTGATGGCTCTGAAGGGCATTTGCTTTGGGCTTCTTCATGAAAACAGCCAAGATGAGTGTCACATTTGCCGATCACACCCAAAGGATGTTAAATTGCATAGCAGGTCCCATGGAGAGAAGCAAGGCTGGGTATCAGGCTAAAAATACAGATAGGTAAGAAGAAAGAAAGTATTTCTAAGTTAGGATCAGACTTCTGGTTCATTCTTCCAATTCAGACTTAGGTCCAGTTTCAATTCAGGACTTTCGTTCTGTGGGTTGACTGGGCATATTGCAGAGGCAGTGTTCACAGCTTCTGGTGGGGATAGGAGGAATCATGGCTTTTGCCTGATGGCAACACCTGGTGGCCATATATGAAAGTGGGCTTTGAGAAGAAAGCCCTGTGCAGAGTTGTCAGCTAAGGTATATTGCAGCAGACTGGACTGAAGTGTGTTAGGAGAGAATGTAAAATAGGGGGGAACCCCCCCCCCCCCCCCCCGGATGATTGTAAATAAAGTTTCATTGCATTGGACCTGGGCCCTGGTTCTGACCAAATTGAAAGTCCAAAGGACCAAGAGGAAATGGCCAGGTCAAAAAATCTTTAAATGCAGACCTGCCCCCAACCCCCGCGTTTACTTCTACATCAGGGCTCGAGCTCTGGATTGTTTCTCCTTCTTTGGCGCAGCATCAAAGTCCCTGCCTTCCCCTGCATGGCTGGGCTTTACAGATAATTGAGCTGCGCCGTGCAGGAAGTTAGGGAAGTCTCACGAGATTTGAAACCGTGAGACTTCCCCAACTTCCTACACCATGTACAGGGCCGGTCTTAGGCCGAGGCGACCAAGGCGGCCGCATAGGGCCTTGCTCTTAAGGGGTCCCGTGCGGCGTGCCTCAACTCTGCCTCCTCTGCTCCATCCTGCTCCTGCACCGGTGCTCACAGTCCGCTGCCAACCACCCGCAACTGCGTGAGCCGGCTGCCTGCCACAGACTTGCAGGAGCCGGGCTGCAGTGCTCCCTGGCCCTGCTCGCCCAGTCGCCGTTCCGGACCGTACCTCTCCTGAGTGAGTCCGCACCTCTGACCTCCTGGGCTGCGTGGCGTGATAGTCGCAATGCATGCGTGAGCGCCGCAGACTGTCTGCAGCAGAGCAGTAGATCCGTCCTGCTCGGTCCTCCTGAGTGACAGACAGTCCTGGTCTACCATTGATGATGCGGCCCACCCCCACGACAACTTCCTCCTTCAAGGGCCGGCCACGCGGGACGGGCAGAGAGAGTTCCAGTTCCAGCTTGACAGACAGAGTTGGAGTCTTCTTGAGTCAGAGAGTTGTGGTATATATTTTAAAACAATTTTAATACCTTGGTGGTCTATATGTTTTTATATTGTACATTATATTTTACACATCACTTTATTTATTGTATATATTTTCATTTCATTTTTATTTTATTGCATATATCTATATTATTTTTGCTTATCAATGGGGTGGAGCAAGTGCAGGGCCCCACCAAATTGGTCTGCACAGGGCCCTGCACTTGCTAAGACCGGCCCTGACCACGTGGCTCAAGTTTTCACCTGGACATTGTGATCATCTAGACAACTCAAAGTGATGTGTGGGTGATGTTATTGACCCGGCCTTACCGTAGCACAGAAAATGCTACGAGCTCTTTGAGCATGTTCTAACCTTCCCGCCACTGGTCTATAATATAAACACTGTACACACTCCCTGTCAACTCAGTTTTATTTAGTCCACGGTTTCATTAGACCCGCTGCACTTCTATTTTTTCCTCACAACTTAAGACATAAGCATCACCACACCAAAGGTCCATCTAGCCCAGCACCCTGTCTCTGACAGTGGCCAATCCAGGTCACAATCACCTGACAAGATCCACGGAGCAAAGCATTTTGTACTGCTTGTCCCAGGAATAGTGGATTTTTCCCTACGTTCCTTTAATCACATTCTATGGCCTTTTCCTTCAGGAAGCCGTCCAAACCTTTCTTAAACTCTGCTAAGCTAACCGCCTTAACCACATTCTCCTGCAACGAATTCCAGAGTCGAATTACGCGCTGAGTAAAGAAAAATTTTCTCTTGTTTTAAACTTACTGCACTCCAGCTTCATTGCATGCCCCCTTATCCTAGTATTTTTTGAAAGCGTAAACAGACGCTCCATATCTATCTTTTCCACTCCACTCATTATTTTATATACCTCTATCATATCACACCACAGCCGCCTTTTCTCCAAGCTGAAGAGCCCCAGCCACTTTAGCCTTTCCTCATAGGAAAGTCGTCCCATTCCCTTTATCATCTTTGTCGCCCTTCTCTGCACCTTTTCCAATTCCACTATATCTGTTTTGAGGTGCGGCGACCAGAATTGAACACAATACTCTAGTTGCAGTCGCACCATGGACCAATACAGTGGTATTATAATATCCTCATTTTTGTTTTCCATCCCTTTCCTAATAATACCTAACATTCTATTTGCTTTCTTAGCCGCAGCAGCAGACTGAGCAGAAGATTTCAAAGTATCATCAATGATGACTTCCAGGTCCCTTTCTCGTTCCGTGACTCCTAACGCTGAACCTTGCATGACGTAGCTATAGTTCGGTTTCCTCTTTTCCACATGCATCACTTTGCACTTGCTCACACTGAATGTCATCTGCCATTTAGATGCCCAGTCTCCTAGTCTCGCAATATCTTCTTGCAACTTTTCACAATCTTCCCGCGATTTGACGACCTTAAACAACTTTGTGTCATCAGCAAATTTGATAACCTCGCTAGTTACCCCCACCTCCAGGTCATTTATGAAAATGTTAAAAAGCAACGATCCCAGCACTGATCCCTGAGAGACCCCACTAACTACCCTTCTCCATTGCGAATAGTGACCATTTAACCCTACTCTCTGTTTCCTATGTTTCAACCAGTTTTTAATCCATAACAATACACTACCTCCGATCCCATGACTCTCTAACTTCCTCTGGAGCCTTTCGTGAAGGACTTTGTCAAACCCTTTCTGAAAATCCAGATACACAATATCCATAGGCTCACCTTTGCCGACATGTTTGTTTACCCCTTCAAAGAAATGCAGTAGATTGGTGAGGCAAGACTTCCCTTCACTAAATCCATGCTGACTTTGTCATTAGTTAGTCTCTTAATTTTCATTCCTTATAGTTTCTATAGTAAAAAAATATATATATATATTTTTTTCATTATGTCTCAAAACCAGGGTTCAAAGACTGTGAACTTTGAGATGTCAATTACAGATCCCCATCTCAAATGCCTCTGCTGTCTTGGCCAACAACCCACAGTGGAAAACTGTGCTGACTGTTAAAAACATGACAGTAAAGTCTTTAGAGATTAGGCTGCTTAAACTCAAAGACTTAAGACGGTCTCAGCCTGTTTCAGGAGACGCTACATATCAGAAGAAAAAGATGAAAACCAAATATCTAGAAAGCAGATGGAAATTTCATCTATTCCACAACATTCTGCGCCTGCAGATTCTGTTTTCCCCCTGATTCTATGCCCAGGGACAGGATCAGGTTATCCCTGAACAGCAGTCTGTATTGGATGCTTCTTACAGCATTGCTGTCAGTAGTTCCAGGACCCTGCAGGAACTTTGTCAGCTAGTGGAAGTTCATCGGCATTGTCAACCTCCTCATCTACTTCTCAGTCAATCACATTCTTCTCATAAGAAAAGTAAACAACGCTGTTTCTTACTCTAGAAGCAGTAGGTCTGCCTCACATAAAAGGCATATGTATATACACCACTCTAGTCATGGTAGATGCTGGTCTACTCATAGTGGACAGCCAAAATCGGCTCGGTCTACTGAAATAATTAATACTATCAATAGTTCTGCTAATTCTGTTCAGAAACTGGCTCCTTCAGTGCAGCAAGTTTTTCCATCATCAGTTCCAACCTTTGAAAATGCTTCAGCCAATTTTTTTCAATTTAATGGCTCAATTTTTTAAGCAGCATATTTCATCTGCTTTTGAAAATTCATTGCCAGCTACAAATAATCAAGCATCCATAGCTCACCAGAATACGGTTAGATCACATATCACGACTCCTGTTTCTAGGAAGACAACATGGTCAATATCTCCATCATCTTCCAAGCAAATGGAGACACATTCCTTGTCAGAGGTCAGATCACCTTCTAGGTATTCACCTCCTAACTTTCACGAATGTCCAGGGAAAAGATCTTGTATTACTGACTTAAACAATGATCTCCCTCAGAATTCTTCTACTCAATGTGAGGAAGATTGTGCATATCCTCAATTTCTACTAAAAATAGCTAACCTACTTCAGTTACCGAATACATCTCAAGCTTCATCTACAGAGCCTGAAAAACAATTTTACAACATCAACACAAACAGATTTGGTGTAATACTATACGCCCTACTAATCGCTTGTTGGACAATAAGTATAGAGTCCAAAGCATTTTAGGGCATTGCAGCCAACAACTTCCACACCAATCTGTAGTAGTTAAGTCAGCAATGAGGAAGCAAATGACTAGAAAAGAGAGTGTGTCTCATCCTCCTAATAAAGATCTTAAATAGATAGATCTGTTAGGATGGAAATCATATCAGAAGACAATGCTACATACTAGGATTGCTGTTCATTCCTTCCACTATGTGCACCATTTATACACTGTCATGGACAATATTGCTAAATTACAAGATTCTTCAAACCAACTTTCTAGCACCTTACCTAACATTATGCAGGATTTAGAGCTGTGTTCTCAGTTTATGATATGGGCAGCATTTGATAGTTATGAAACATCAGTGCATGGAGCAGCAATTTCATAGCTATGCACCATATGGTGTGGCTATGTTCTTCTGCTTTGGCTGAAAATCTTTTTGATAAAGTGGTGGATCTTCCTTGTTTAGGAGATAGCATTTTTGGACCCAAAGTAGAAAAAAATGACTGATAGTGTTAAAGAGGAATGCACAACCCTAGACACCTTAGAGGAAGATCAGTCCAAGAGTTCTAAAACTGCATACAAACATCTGCCATGTCAATCTAAGTCAAGGTTCTCTAATAAACATTTCTGTCATATCAAAAGCCTAATTTTCAGAATAAGCAGCCTAGACAAAAACATTATCTCTTATCCAAGGTTCAGGATAGAAAACAACCTAAAGTTGTTAATCCCCAACATCCAAAGTCCAACCCTAGTTTTTGACATCCCAGTGAATGCTGACCTACCTGCTGGAGGTCGTTTTTCAAATTTCTGCAATGCTTGGAGGATTATAATAACCGACATGGGAACTCAAGTGATAGAGCAGGGTTATCTGATAAACTTTCATTATTATCCACCAACAACACGTTCCGGCAGCATGTGGAAACCAAACTGCTTATTCACTCCTGCTGCAACTGGAAGTGAACAGATTGTTGCCTCGGCCTAAGGCCTTGGTCGCCTTGGCCTAAGACCGGCCCTGCACATGGTGTAGGAAGTTGGGGAAGTCTCACGGTTTCAAATCTCGTGAGACTTCCCTAACTTCCTGCACGGCGCAGCTCAATTATCTGTAAAGCCCAGCCATGCAGGGGAAGGCAGGGACTTTGATGCTGCGCCAAAGAAGGAGAAACAATCCAGAGCTCGAGCCCTGATGTAGAAGTAAATGCGGGGGTTGGGGGCAGGTCTGCATTTAAAGATTTTTTGACCTGGCCATTTCCTCTTGGTCCTTTGGACTTTCAATTTGGTCAGAACCAGGGCCCAGGTCCAATGCAATGAAACTTTATTTACAATCATCCGGGGGGGGGGGGGGGTTCCCCCCTATTTTACATTCTCTCCTAACACACTTCAGTCCAGTCTGCTGCAATATACCTTAGCTGACAACTCTGCACAGGGCTTTCTTCTCAAAGCCCACTTTCATATATGGCCACCAGGTGTTGCCATCAAGCAAAAGCCATGATTCCCCACCAGAAGCTGTGAACACTGCCTCTGCAATATGCCCAGTGAACAGATTGTTGCAAGCACGAGCAATCAAATTGGTACCTCCAGAGCAAAAAGGAAGTGGATTCTATTCCAGATACTTCCTGATATCAAAAAAATTGGAGGGGTTTCGAGCTATCCTAGATCTCAAGATACTCAACAAATTCATCAAGAACGAAAAATCCTACATGTGTACTGTGACAAACATTCTGCCAATCTTGCAAAGAGGAATTTGGCTAGTGTCCTTGGACCTCAGGGATGCTTATCTGCAGATCCCGATACATCCGTATTCGCATCAGTACCTTCGTTTCACTGTGCAAAATGTTCATTGCCAGTACAAGATTCTCCCGTTCAGTCTCACTTGTGCACCCAGAGTTTTCACAAAATGTGTAATACCAGTAACAGCTCACCTTCGTCAGCAATGTCACATCATTTTTCAATATCTAGACGACTGACTATTCGTAGGTCGCACTCCACAAGTAGTCCTTGAAGCATTTCAGATGACAATCCATCTTCTTAACTCTTTGGGTTTCCTTATAAATATAGAAAAGTCACTTTTGCAACCCACACAAGTGGAGTTCATAGGAGCATTGCTGATCACACCATTGTCAATAGCTCGCTTACCCCTTCCACAAGTGTACAATATGATCTACCTAGCTCAACAGTTGATGAGAAGTTGATCTACAACAGCCAGGACAATGCTAGTTTTGCTAGCTCACATGGCTGCAAATGTACATGTCCTTCCTCAAGCACGCTTAAGGATTTGTCCATTCCAGTGGTACTTCAGAACTCATTGGTCACAATATCACCAGTCTCTCTCGGTGAAAATACCACTGACTGCTTACATCAAACCACATCTCAAATGGTGGTCTTTTCATTATCACCTGACAGCAGGGGCTCCTTTTCAGCCTCCAAGACTAACAATAGTTTTGACAATGGACGCTTCCAAGAGGGGTTTGAGTGCACATTGCCAGAACCACTCAACTCAAGGGCTTTGGTCTATGGCAGAGAAGAATCACAGCGTCAATCTCCTGGAACTCAGAGCCATTCATCTGGCAATGCTGGCTTTCCATCATCTTCTTACCAGTCAGATCATTCATGTCCAAATGGACAACCAGGTAGCTATATTCTATGTCAACAAGCAAGGAGGAGTGGATCATGTTTGCTGTGTCAAGAAGCAGTTCAGATCTGGCTTCTGGTTCTCAACATGGGATCATCTCTAACAGCATCTTATCTACCAGAGCCAGTAGAAGGCTCAAATACATTTTCTCCAGCTGTTCTGCAAATACTTATGGAGTCTCATAAGGATTCTACACAATGGGTCATATATGTCTAAATGGCACTATTTTGTCTTATGGTGTATGAACAAAACTTATAAACCACATTCATATTCAGTATCTCGAATACTAGACTATCTCCTACATCTTTCTGATTCAGGTTTGGTATATTCTTCTATCAAAGTTCATCTAGCAACATTATTGGTTTTACATGATCCAGTAGATGATTTTTCTATAATTAGACATCCCATCTCAAAGAGATTTATGAAAGGCTTGTTACTTTGTAGACCGCTAATACAACCTCCAATAATTGCTTGGGATCTTAACCTTGTTTTGCAAGCTCTTACAAATACACCGTTTGAACCCCTGAAGTCGGATACTTTTAAGTACCTCTCCTGGAAAGCATTGTTTTTGATTACCATCACGTCTGCACGTAGAATAGGGGAGCTACAAGTCCTAGTATATTACTCTCCATATTTGCAGATTCTTCATGATAAAGTCCTGTTAGGAACCCATCCTAAGTTCCCTGCAAAGGTGGTATTGCCTTTTCATCTCAATCAGACTATTATATACTACCTGTTTTTTATCCTCCCTATCACTCTTCTGAACAAGATAAGAGATTTCACACCTTTGATTGTGTAAGAGCACTGAGCATATATTTGCAAAGGACTAAATTTCCAGATCGTCCTTCACAGCTTTTTCTCTCCTTGCAATCTCTTCATAAGCCAAAATCAGAATCAACTATATCACGATGGATAGCACATTGCATTGCTTTTTGCAATCAGCAGAAATACAGATCGTCGGATGATGTTATTCCACATATCACAGCATACCGTCTTTAGGCCGTGTCAGCATCCACAGTACTTTTACAACATTTAGCTCCGTTTGATATCTGTCAAGCTGCTACACGGTCATCCACGCACAACTTTACAAAACATTACTGCATAGATGATGTATCAGCGGATGACTCATTGTTTTGAAAATTGGTCCTATTTTTGAGGCACCAACTCTCCACCTCCACCTAATCAGGTGGCAGTTTATTACATTACATTTCTGGTAGTATTGTAACTGTTACTCTGTTTCTTCTTTAGCTTGGGAGTCTTCAGCTGTGTGGCTAGATGATCACACCGTCTAGGGAGAAAAAGAAGTTGCTTACCTGTAGCGGTAATTCTCCTTGGACAGTTGATCATCTAGCCACATAGACCAACCCTCTCACCCTGATGTGTTGCCTGCTTTAGTATTAACTGAGTTGACAGTGCGCATGTATAGTGTTTATATTGTAGGCCAGTGGTGGGAAGGTTAGCTCATGCGCAGAGAGCTCGTAGAGTTTTCTGTGCTATGGGAAGGCCCGGTCAATAACATCACCCAGATCTCACTTCAGCTGTGTGGCTAGATGATCAACTGTCCAAGGAGATCTACCGTTACAGGTAAGCAATTTCTTTATCCGCAGAGCCTGGCCATGCAGGGGAAGACAAGGACTTTGATACTGAGCCAAGAAAGGAGAAAAAAAATCCATAGCCCAAGCTCTGCTGTAGACGTAAACAAGGGGGAGGGAGAGAGAAATTTGGTGAAGGTTGGGGAGAGGGGCATGAGAGAAACTGGGTGAATGCTGGGGGGAGGACTGGCACAAGAGAAACTGGGTGAATGTTGATCATTGAGGCATGGGAGAGACTAGGGAAGGGGTCATGTTGTCCTCACAAATTGTTTCAACACTGAGGCATATTTTCAAAGTTCCATAGGTTTGAGTATATATGGAATATTTCTCTCTACTGTGGAATTGTCAGTCTAGCATCTTTTCCTTGTAGCATTTTTGTTTGGCATCTACTTCTGAAAATAAAGAGGTTAAATTTGGATGTGTTATCTATGTGAAAAAAAAAAAAAAATATATATATATATATATATATATTTTCACATTATTAGATAGATTTTCACTGAATTGTGTTGAGCTAATGAGACTTTCATAGTGTAGTGTGTTGTTTGTGCTCTACAAAAATAGAATTTAAAAAAAAAAAAAAATCTGGCCAACTCTGTAGCTTGGTGTGTTGAAATGATTAGTGTTTTTCCATCGACCCCCATCATACTTGAACTATGCCCTCTTGGCTACAAAATTATACATTGGCCCAGAAAAGAGAGAATTGGTGGAGGAATTGCATTAATCTATAGATCAAATTTTTTGATTGAAACCATCTCAGAATGCATCACTCCTCAACTAGAAATCGCCTCATTTAAAATATCCAACCCTATATTATGTGATTCACTAACTTGCATTCTATTTTATAGACCCCCATGCAACTGGAACCATAACCAAACTACCTTCATGGATTTCATATCTAATTTTATGCATCAGCAACCCCAATGTAATTATTTTAGGTGATATAAACCTTCACCTAGAGGATGCCAAGTCTACCCATACCCAAGAATGCATGGATCTTCTCTATCTATGTGACCTCACCATACCTCCGTCAAAACCCACTCACATCAGGGGCCATTCTCTTGACATCATTTCTCATAAATTCTCCTCTGACCAATACTTCACTATATCCGACATCGATTGGTATCCCATTCCATGGTCGGATCACTACAAATCATTCTTCACCTTGCAATGGCGCAGAAAAGGTCAGCCCACATCTCACGTCCCTACCACCATCCTTACCAGAGGACGGATCGATAATGTCAAATTCTGGCAAAATATCTATGCGAACAATTGGTCAATCCAACCTAATTCAGATCTCTTTCTTACACTTTGGGATAATAGGTGCACAATGATATTGGATGAAATTGCACCTCTAAGACCCATGACTACACGTAAACGAAACCCATTACCATGGTTTAACGATTTGCTGAGAAATTTAAAATCTCAAACCAGGAAACTGGAAAAAGCATGGAGCAAATCCAGAGATAATCTTGCCTTTATCACGTGGAAACAATTGCAAAGAAACTATAAATACGCCATCAAACATGCTAAAAGAACCTATTATACACAAAAAATCTCAACGTTTGGCACAGACATGAAGAAACAATTCCAACTTATAAAAAATCTCTTAAACACAGATCCAGTGACATCATCACCTTTAAATCGTCCTTCTGCAGATCAATTGGCAGAATACTTCAGAGAAAAAGTAACTAATCTTTGTAACTCAATCTCTAAAGATAACTCCACTATTGACACCTTCCTTGACATACTGGACCCTGGAACTGATGAAACACCTGTTGACCGTTACTGGACTAATTTTACCCCCTTACTACTGAAGAAGTCATCATAACCATATCAAAACTCTCTAGATCACAATGCCACCTTGACCCCTGCCCCAACTACCTTCTGAAAAGCGCCGCTTCATGCTTTATCTCCGATCTCACCTCCCACTTAAACTTTTTACTTCAAAAAGGCTCTTTCCCCACCAAGCACGGTAACATATTACTAACACCTATCCCAAAGAATACAAAGAAACCTGTGAATGACGTTACCAACTACCGTCCAATTGCATCCATACCTCTAATCACCAAATTATTGGAAAACAGAGTGACCTCACAACTTAATGAATATATTCAGAAATTCTCCATCCTCCACGAGTCCCAGTCGGGCTTCTGACCTGCCCACAGCACTGAAACGGTTCTTCTAACCTTAATATCTAAATTCAAACTTGAAATAGCAAACGGATACATCATCATCCTCTTACAATTTGACTTACCCAGCGCTTTTGACATGGTTGACCATTCAATCCTTATCAAACTCTTGGACAAACTTGGGATCGGTGGAAACATTATCAACTGGATTAATAACTTCATTACTACCAGATCTTATCAAGTCAAAGGAGCTACAAATCTATCATCCCCATGGTCATCAGAATGTGGAGTACCACAGGGATCTCCACTCTCCCCGATACTTTTCAATCTTATGATGATCCCCTTGGCCAGAATACTAACCAAACATGGTCTAAATCCTTTCATTTACGCCGATGACGTCACCATATATATCCCCTTTAAATTCAATCTATCTGAAATCCACGACAAAATCAATACTGCCATTACCACTCTAACCTCCTGGGCTAATGCTTTTAAAATGAAATTAAATAAAGAAAAAAACGCAGTGCCTGGTTCTCTCTTCCCAATACTCCCCTTATCTCCTGACTACTCTCAACACCCCTGATGTCAAACTCCCCATATCTGACAACTTAAAGATACTGGGAGTAACAATAAACAGCCATTTATCTTTTGATAACCACGCTAAACTCACCACAAAGAAAATGTTTAATATGATGTGGATATTGAAACGAGTGAAGCCTTATCTCCCACTCAACACTTTCCGAAACCTGATACAGTCTACCGTTATTACCCACGCCGACTACTGCAACAGTGTCTTTTTAGGATGCAAAACCCAAATACTGAAGAGACTCCAAACTGCCCAAAACACGGCTGCCAGACTTATTTGTGGCAAATCAAAATTCGAAAGTGCATCACCTCTTCGAGCAAAGCTTCACTGGCTCCCCATCAAAGAAAGAATACATTTTAAGATCAACACAATGACCCACAAGATCATCCACGGTGAATCCCCTGGCTACATGAATGAATTGATCGACCTCCCTGCTAGAAACAGATCTATTTCTTCACGAACTTATCTTAACCTACACCTTCCCAATTGTAGAGGAATTAAATACAAGACCTACTACGCATTCAGTTTCTCCTTTTTGGGCAGCCAGCTTTGGAGTGCTTTACCCAGACCAATCCGATTAATAAACGACTTCTTGCCCTTTAGAAAAATGCTGAAAGCTCATCTCTTTAAGCAAGCCTACCCAAATGCCCCAACCTAATCTCGCCAACTTTCACCCCCAATTCTGTTCTGACTTAAATACCAACCTCCCATCCTTCTCTTTCCATCTCTCCTTAATTTTATCCCTCCTTACCCTTTCTCCCAAATTACACTATCCTATCCTGTCTACCCTCTTTTATCCTAGTCATATATTATCTAGCTCAACTTATACACTACTAAGCCCAACTTTACATTGTTTTACTACTGTTTCATTAAAATTCTATTAACTTTCTTTTTCAAATTACTATGTAAGCCGCATTGAGCCTGCATTGTGTGGGAAAGCGCGGGGTACAAATGTAATAATAATACTAATAGTACCATCACATATAGTGGAGGAGTGGCCTAGTGGTTAGGGTGGTGGACTTTGGTCCTGGGGAACTGAGGAACTGAGTTCGATTTCCACCAAAGGCAGCTCCTTGTGACTCTGGGCAAGTCACTTAACCCTCCATTGCCTGCCGCATTGAGCCTGCCATGAGTGGGAAAGCGCGGGGTACAAATGTAACAAAAAAAAAAAATAGAACAATTGCCACATTTAAAATGGCCACCCTCGCCCCAAGGAGGTGAACACCACACATCTGCTTTGCTCAATTTATCATATAGATTAGTATTTTGTGCATACGATACTAAGTTTCTGCTGTTCAAAAATATCATGTCTATAGTATTGTACAGTGTTTTTTTAATAATAAAAGATATTTTAGCTGACATCATAGTATATCTCATGATACAAGTAGTAGCAGTAGATTGAACCTCTTTATTGGTGGTAAGAAATAATTCTCTATTATTAAAAAGAGCACAATGATAAGCATTCTTTACTTTCTTGTATGGATAACCTCCATCTGCTAACTTATCTTTTCATTCTCCTGCCAATTCTTTGTATGCTTGAGAAGTATCACAAATTCTCCTATATCTAAGGAACTATGAGAATGACAAATTGTCTTTGATGTATTGTGGATGCATACTATCATGACGTATCAAAGAATTTCTATCAGTGGGTTTAATATAAACCTTGGTTTTAAATTTCCCATCATTCTTTTAATTTCATGTTAGTGTTCTCCTTTAATTCTGTTGCTGTTTGGTGATTGGAGGATCTGTGTGACGGTGTCTTGGTGAATACCGCCTTCTTGGCGTATATTATAGAGCTCTTTTATGAAAGAAAAAACCGTCCAAAAAGTGTCATAAAGCACCATTTGGACATTTGTTTCTCAAAACATCCAAATTGGTATTTTTTGAAACCTATTTTGCAAACGTTTATCTATGCAATTCTTCTGCAGTGTATCCAAATCTCAAGGAGGCATGTCGGGGGTGATTAGGGCATGCCTAACACTTGGACGTTTTTACAGCCATAATGGAACAAAACAAAAACGTCCAGGACTAAAACTAAGATTGTTTGGTCTAGACCTGTTTTCAGAATGAATAAAGCACAAAAAGGTGCCCTAAATGACCAGATGACCACTGGAGGGAATCAGAGGTGACCTCCCCAATACCCTCCCCCAGTAGTCACTGACCCCCACCCTTCAAAAATGTGAACAAAAATATGACTTACCAGCCTCTATGACAGCCTGAAATATAAAAATCAGGTCTATTAGAGCAGCATGCAGGTCCCTTGAAGAATGTATTGATTGGTGCAGGGCACTACTGAGTGGGAGACTCAGGTCCCTATCTCCCCTTACCTGTCACACTTGAGATGGGGACAGAAGGATTGCCAAGAGCTTCCACTGGAATGGATAAATGAGGAAAAATAAGCATTTTTTTTTTGTATCTGTATATTGTGGGCAGTAAGTCTTGAGCATTTTAGGACCTTTACAAGCTTTAATTTGGAATTATTCTTTACACAAAGATACCCATGATAGTTCCTTCATTTGGACTCAGTAGAGGATTTTTTTTTTTTTTTAGAAACAGTAATTTTTCTCCCATGATGGGAGTTTTTTCCAGATGCTTTTTTTCCCCCCTTTAGTAAAGAGAAACCAGTGATACTAATAAGTGCTCCTGTAAGGTGAGTGCTAGTTTTTGTTTTTTTTTAACAGTACCAGCTGTACCCTTTGGCTTTGTAGCCTTTTGAGGTTTCATTTTGTTATGTATTCTCTGTATAGCAAGAAAACCTGTAGGAGGAAGAATGTGTTAAAATTTGTCATTTTATTTTTGACAAAGAAGTGATGGACTCCTTCCTATAAAGAGGAAGGTAGTTGCTTGGGACTTGTATCGATGCTGTTTACATCTTAACTGATTAGCAAAGAATTTGAAGACTTTAGTATCCAAAATGTGGCATTCAGAAACTTTGAAAGTTTACTAGCTGTTTGCTCTGAAGAACAAAGTACTGGATAAATGAACCATCCTAAATCAAAGTATATCAGCCTTTTCCATGACCAGTGTTTACATAGATTTTGCTTCTCTGGTGTAGCAGAAACCAATGTATGATTCTGAAAGTTTGTTATTACTTTATACTAAGAATTGCCATGTTCGTCATTTGCTTTTGTGAAAAAGGAAACTGATAATTTACTTAAGAAGCACTGAGGGAAAGAACAAGCTTAGGATGACAAGTGGAAATGGGCAGAATCTTCCAGTGCAAAACATTTTGAAGAGACTTCTACAAAGTAGTGTGGATTTTTTTTTTCCTGATAATGATCAGCTTACTCTGCTCTTTTCTCTTCGGTTTCCTACCATTGTGAGGTTCATACAGATTATTTTATTTATAAATCTTTTCCCTATGTCATTTGATTTCTATTTCTCCTCACCTGCTAAATTCCACTGCTGGCACTTTGTCCATGTCCTAAGCACATGTTTTGTCCTCCTTTAGCTTTCATAAGCCAGCAGTGAGCAGGAGGTGTATTTTAATCATAACTATGCATTAAAAGGTTGTGGGCACTGAAGGGACCTCTTTAGTAAATACATCAAACTGCAGAAATACTGATGGGTAATGAAGGGGTCCTTTTACCAAGCTGCTGTAAAAGAACCCCTGCAATTGTGTCAGCAGATAGGTTTGTTGCACTCAGAGGCCCCTTTACCGCAGCAGGTAAAACAAATTTTTTTTAACAGAAATGGTTGTGCGGTAAGTTAATCACTTGCCTTGCGGCCATTTCCTAGGGAAGCCTTTACCACCTCCTATTTAGAAGGAAGTAAGGGCTTCCGCGCTAACCTGGCGGTAACCAGGCAGCACATATGGCACTACCGCCAGGCTCCTGTGGTAGCCCAGCAATAGGGCCGATTTACCACATGCCATTGCAGCAGTATCCCTACCACTGCTTTGTAAAAAGGCCCTGAAATGATCAGTGTCATATTGTTTCTGATTTTTATATTGAACAATCTCACTCCTCATCACTCCTTGGTTGAATCTGTGCTCAGGAGTTCCAGGAACTTTGCTTCGGCTCCCCCAGGAAGAGAAACCCGGACACTGGATTTGTTTGGGCGTAAGATGTATCAGGCCTCGATGCTCATCTCCTGTATTTAATCATACCAGTTCTACACGAGCCTGTACTTGTGGTCCTTGGTGTGCAGTGTGTTAGACTTGGTGGATACTTACCATCAGAAGCAGTCCAAGTCACTTCACAAGTTGGCCAAGAAGCAGAAGGCCTGTTGTAAATTTCTGGCCAGGGCACTTTTGACACCTTTGACATAGCATCCAGAATTTTGTTTATTTATTTGTTGCATTTGTATCCCACATTTTCCCACCTATTTGTAGGCTCAATGTGGCTTACATTGTACTGTGAGGGGATCGCCTTTCCGGTATGACAAATACAGAGTGATATTATGGTATAATAAAGTGCATGTGTGACAGACACATAAGGAAATAGAAAGGAGGAAGTGTTAAGTTATGTCCAGTTCGAGTATTAGTATTGTTGTGTTTCAGGATTCAGGCGTTTAAGTTGGATTGTTAGAGTATGCCTTTTTGAACAAGATAGTCTTTAGTGATTTCTGGAAGTTTGGTAGGTCATACGTTGTTTTCGCGGCATTTGGTAGTGCGTTCCAAAGTTGTGTGCTTATATAGGAGAAGCTGGTTGCATAGGTTGAGTTGTATTTGATTCCTTTGCAGCTTGGGTTATGAAGGTTTAGGTATGAGTGTGTTGATCTTGTTGTCTTTCTGGTTGGTAGGTCTGTGTCTCTGACTTGGACCCTGGCAATCCAGCAGAGATTATTGAATGCCGCTTGCTGTGGAGATAACTTTTTTGAGGAAAAGGTGGAAAATATTGCTGACCTGATTAAAAAAAAAAAAAACATATTGATACCATTGACAACTCTCTCAGCAGACACCTTCTGCACCCTCTTTATCTAGGAGTCTAGGAGATTTTCTGGCAAGTCAAAGTGAGTCCCCTGACTACTCTGTAGCCCCCCTCCCCCCAAAAAAAATCCAGCAACAAACCTCTATCCAGCTAGCTGCATAAATCATCAAACTGCTAGTTACGTTAGCCATTGGTTTTGCAGCTGAGTGGCTCATTTCTAAGTACATTTGCTTCCACTGGCATGTAATTGTCAGGAGAGAACTTTGAGAGAAATAATCCTGAAACTGTGTTTTATTGGTAAAATAGTGATTTATTAGTAAGCCCAGAATAATGCAAAAATCAGGTCTCAGATCAGATTACACAGTAGAATACCTTTTATCTGAGATTGTTGGGACCAAGGCCATTTTTCATAACAGATACTCCTAGATAATGGTGACTCCCCATATGTTAAAAAGAAAACAAAGTGCAACTGTTTAAGTACCAAATAATAAATAGCTCTCAAATGCTGATGGACGAGCACTTTTACCAATAATGAGCAGTTTGCACTTATGTTAGCAACTGCATTGCAGCACGCCAAGAAAGCTCTCCTTGCTTTCACTCAATGCTTATTTTGATTTCTCATTTCTTCAGACAAGGTGGTTCTGTGGCAGGCAAGCCTTTCTCATCTGTATTGTACACTTGTTGTATAGTTTTTTGAGTTCAGCTGAACAAAGACCTCTTTTTACTAAGCAGCATTAACATTTTCCATTTGCCACGTGTTAATGTCCAAAATAAATGTGCAGTAACCTCAAAGCCTCTATGTTAACTGTTGTGGCCATACCCAAAATATTTCCATAGGTTTAGGGGGCAGTCTATAAGTGGGTACCTCCCATTAGGCATCCCAATGCCACATGATGAGAACCTATTCCATAAAGGCATCTGGGCACCTAGATTCCATTCTAGAATACTAATGTAACCAGACATCAGTATGCCTTGTATTTAGGCACTTGTAGTTAAATGAGTCAAAGACCCAGTGTAACTAGATACTGTTAAATGCAGCAAGTGTGTGCATAATTGGGAAGCAAGCCTATGTGTATACTGCTCCCTTGCATTCGCACAACATGCCATTTACGCATGTCCTTATGGAATAGTGCTTATAGTACATACGTTCTAATTTTTTGTGCATTTAATCACACAAAGGGGCGCACACTCTTAAACGCTTATTCTAGATTTGCCGTTTTAATTGTGAGGCAATACACGTACTGTATCTTAACTGCAGATAGTGCAGATGCACTTAATGCCAGCTATTGAGGAGTTGGTCTGCTTTATCTTCTGCATTGACAAATAATGCACAGTACCATACTACACATTAAGGGGGTAATTCTATGATTCTGCTTGGAAGTGAAGTGAGATGGCGGCTGTAGGATTGCTAGTATCGTGAGCTCTGTGAATACCTATCTTGAACTTTCTATTTCCCTATTGCGAGATAGATGAAGAAGAGGAAAGGCACAACCCCAGCTCCTCTGGTTGGCCTGATGAATGTTTTTGTGTATTGTAGTTCTCTCTGTCCTAACTTTGGTGAGCTTACTGCTGGGAGGGGTTCTGTGTGGATGGGTACCTTGCACTCTCCCTTGGCCCATAATATCACACTTAGTCCCAAAGAAAGAAAGCAGTTGCTGGGACTGGATCCTCCAGTGTCTGCTGGCAGGAGCAACTGCTGCAGTTAAAGTACCTGACCTAACTGAGTTCACTTTATCTTCATTAGATGATTTGGAAACTACAGGAAAACCTCAAGTAATCACTTTAGAAACTATATAGCACACTATATTTGATTTGAAAAAATCTTGAACTGAACAATTTCAAATACAATCTGCTCAATTAGAACAACTAACTAACAGCTTCTCATATCACTTGGCTTGCTGAGCAAGTGAAAAGATATCAGTATTTGGATTTAAAACTGAATAAGTTGAAGTTATGGATGTGGTTTTAATGACAGTTTGATTATTGATTGAAAATCGGAAGCATTAGAAAATGTTTCAAGATCAAAAAATGTAAGATTTATTATTTTCCATTGAAGTCTGCTTTAACTCCTGCTGATTCATTAATGAGAAATGTTAAAGAAGTTTTGAAGATCTCATCACCTCCTACCAGTGGTGTGCTGGAGCTGGCTTGCACCGGCTCACGAGAGCCAGTTCCGTTTTGGGGAATTTAGTGAGCCAGTGGTTCCCCAGCACACACGAGCTCCAATTGGCGGGCTGGCCTGCCCTTCCCAAACCTACCTTAACATGCCCTGGTAGCCTAGGGCCATCTTAAGGGCAGGAAAAAAACCACTTTTGCCTGCCCAATGCCACTGCTTCTTTGAAGTGACTGCCACTTAAGTCTGGGCAGCCATATTGAAGAAATGGCGGCAGAAGGCAGGGAATAGTGGGGTTCTTTCCTGCCCCGAAGAGGCCCTTAAACCACCAGGGTGGTAAGGTAGGCCCGGGGAAGGGCCTACATTGGGTTCAGGGCTGGGAGGGGGGGTTGATACACATGCTGCACATGGATGGGAGGGGGAGGAGAGGAAGAAATGCTGGTCGTGGATGGGAGGGAGAAAAGGGGACAAGCTGCTCATGGATGGTAGGGAGAGAAAAGGGCAAGCTGCTCATGGATGGGAGGGAGAGAAGGGGACAAGCTGCTTGTGGATGGGAGGGAAAGAAGGGGATAAGCTGCTTGTAGGTGGGATGGAGAGAAGGGGCAAGCTGCACGTAGATGAGAGGGAAGGGAGAGAAGGGAAAAGGGGGACATGGATTGAAGGGGATGGAGAGGGGGACATGCTGCTCCTGCTACCTGGCTGAATGCCTCTCAGAGATATTTAGTGGCACTATCTGGATAATGCTGCTGAATAACTTTAGAGACTACGGCATTTTTCAGGATAGTGCAAGGGCGATCCGGATTGGAGTCAGGGTGGAGATAACAAATAATCCAGATAGTAGTGAGCATTAGCATTCTATTCTATCTGAATAGTGCCAGCAGCTGAACTTACTATCCAGAGAGCAGAAGCCAATATCTGAATACTCCCACTAAATATCCAAATTATTTTGCCTGTTGTAGCTGGCACTTAAAAAAAAAAAAAAGTACCACAGGCTCAATACTGGGGGGATTATCTTAATATGCAGTACATTACAGCTTATCTTGACTGGTTTTAATTCCATTAATTTGCATTCCCAAGAACCTGGGAATCATAGAGGTAGATTATGTATTTTGTTCCAAGTAGAATGATTGTTTGCCAAATTGATGGGGTTATGCCTTTTTTAATGTAAAGAGTTTCAAAGTATTTTGGGAGTCCAATCAGTATCACTCCTAAAGCTCTGATCACCATTTGTATCACCATTGACCTTTTCCTTTGGAATCTTAATATTATCTTGTAAATTCTAGACGAATGAATACATATATAAAATGGTGCCTAAAAATGTTGACTAGTGCATTTAAATATATAGTTGAAGACATCTAAGTACAGGAAGCATATGTAAAAAGTATCTTTTTCTTCAGGCTTTTAATGTCTGATGTTTTTGAGGTCTCAGTGCAGGTGCAGTTGTATTAGTTTTAATTTGCTCTGTATTTTATGTGGTTTTTTTAGTATGAATACTTTGCTGTAAATTGCTTAGTATTTAGGGGGTATAAATTTTTAAATAAAATTAATAATAAAATGTAAAGGTTTTGCATGACAGCCCACTGTTACTTTATGTAGTTAATAATTAACAAGTAGTACTATAGTAGTTAACAAGTAGTATAAAGTTAGGAACTATAAAGATGGTAAGGGGCCGGGTTGGGGTAATCTCCAGGCAGGCCATTTATTTTTAACCAGATAACGTAATGGGGTCAGTATTCAAAAGGGTTTAAACAGGTAGGAGAGGCTCATGCCCAGTTCAATCCCGCTGAGCTAGCTAGCCGCCAGTACTAGGTGGCACTTAACCTGGTAGGGCCACTGAATATCTCCTCTAACCAACCATTCGCTAGCTGGCTAGGGGCATTCTGGAGACAAAGCTTGGGCAGAGCCAGCACTTAGCTGGTTAGCGGAAATATTCAGAAAAAAAAAAGGCTATCCTAACTTTATTGTGCCGGGTTAATCGGGCACCAGTCTGAATACTGGCTGGTGCCCTGCTAACTTCTGGGTTAACGCACATATATACGGGCATTCAGTGCTGGGAGCCGCACACACCTCAGCATTGAATATGTAGGATTAGGTTAGCCTGCAGCTGGAAGCAGTTTACAAGCCGCTTACCACCATGGCCTGAATATTGCCCCCCCCCCCCCTCCCGGATTCACATTCATTGCTACTTGATTAAGGGCCTCTTTTAAGCGTTAGCAATCCCCGGCATGGAAAATGCGCCAGAACCCATTCATTTTAAATATGCTGCATCGCATTTGCCATGCGGGAATCACTAGCGTAGTTTAGTAAAAGAGTTCCTAAATTTGTCTGGACAAAATACCTGATCTGAACCTACCTGTACAAATTTTTCCAGGTAGAATTAGCCAAATATTCAACAGTTCTTTTAGCTGGATAAATGTAGCCGAATAGCTGGTTAAAAGAAAATAACTGGATGGATTTACCAAGTCATCTTACTCTCTCAACAGCTTTTCGATATTGACCTCTGTGTGTATTATGAGAAATAGTGTTAGAATGTTTTTCTAAGAGGAACACCAAGTTAGATGATGATGAGTAATCTCTGGAAAGAACTTTTTCATAGTCCTGTTTCTTCTACATCGTAAAAGTTATGGGGTGATGCCTCTAAGTAGGTCACATCTATCATAAACTTTGCTCTAATAAATATAACTAACGATAAATTATTTGTATTGCCAGTAACTGAAGCCGGGTTTGGTGCAGACATTGGAATGGAGAAATTCTTCAATATCAAGTGCAGAGCATCTGGACTGGTTCCTAACGTAGTGGTACTTGTCGCAACGGTGCGAGCTCTGAAGATGCATGGAGGAGGGCCAAATGTAAGATTCTTTCAGCTGTGCTGTAATCCCTCCCCTCACCCCAGCAACAATCAGTAAATTTCAGTTATGATTACAGTTTTAAATGTGAGATGCCCACTGATGACGTGAAATGAATGAATGCTAAGTGTCAGCCAGTTAGATTTCTTAATGCAACATTTTAAACCCCTCTACTGTCATTGCTGTTATTATTGCTACTGTTTTACATTTCAATAATGCAGTGGATTTCAACCTTTTTCCGGTTGAGAAAGGCTATATCATAAAATTCTGGGAAATACAAACAACACTTTTCTGTCCTGCTCTTCCACATTATGGGGTCCTTTTACTAAAGCATGCTAGAGTTTGTTTGTTTGTTTGTTTATTTACTCACATTTATATACCATGTTCCTGTTCAAAATAGATCATTCAAAATAAAACATATAAACAATAGCAGTCTAGAACATAAAGATAAGAGTTACAGAAAAGAAATAGTAAAAAAAAAAAACCTAAATCACCAACCATAATCAACCCACTTTAACATTCTAGGAATCAAATCATCGAGGGAACAAACATATTTTCTGCTTCCTTTTGAATTTCACAAGATTCCTCTATTTTTCAATCTAAGGAAAGTTTGTTCCACAACTACGGTCCAATATCCCGGAAAGCTTTTGAATGCCATCCTTCTCTTCTTAGTGTCTATCTACCGTTGCATGATCCCCTAGAGTGGTTGAACCACATTAGCTTCATTTAACTATTTAACTACATCACCACCTTGTATTTGTTTACACCGGAGTCTGGAATCGCTTCTCCAGAACATTGAGCCTACAAATAAGTGGGAAAATGTGGGATACAAATATAACAAATATGTATATATATACACACACACATACCAGGAATAGAAAGCAAATTTCCTTGATTAGATCGTAATGATCTAGTGGGTATATAAGAAATTAATTTCTCCTTCAAATAATCTGGTTTCTGAAAATGTAAAAATAAAAAAAAAATTAAAAGTTAACAATTTAAATTTAATGCATTGTATGGAAAGATTTTACTGCGCACTAAGCCAAGATTTAATGTGGCACCTTTTGGAGGTGTTCCCTCTATTTTTAATTGCAGGCCGTGTATTAATTTTACCATTAACGTGCAGTACCTGCAGAGTTAATGCAGGAGCACTTACCACCACCACCTATTTAGGAGGCACTAAGTGGTCCCATATTAACTGTGCATTAGCCATTTAGTGTGTGATAAGTATAACATGCTAGGTGATTAACACTTCCATACCCGCTCTCTGCCCATCCATGCCTTGTAAAAGAATTCTAAAAAAATTCAGCAACACATGGTTTTAACACATGGAAACAGGGAAACTACTGCAAAATGCAGTCACGCAGTAGCCTGTTTTCATGCGTTAACCACGCATTAAGGGCCAGATTCTATATATGGCACCTAAAAACTCAGCACCGAATAAATTTCTACCTAAGCGCATTCTGTAAGTGTCACCTATATTTAGGCGCAGTATATAGGATGTGCTTAGCTGATAATCACAGCGCTTAAAACTACACGCATCCATTTACACCAAGGAAAACTTGGCATAAATGCCTTCTCTTAGACTTAGGCGCACTGAGGCATATTCTATAACAGTGCACATAAATTTTGGAACGCCCACAAAACACCCATTTCCCCGCCTATAACCACACCCCTTTTTGGCTGCATTCATTAGAATTTAGGCGTAATGCATTACAGAATACGCTTAGTGAGTTGTGCTTGTAAATTCTAATTATTGCCAATTAGTGCTCATTGTTGCTCATTAAGACCTGTTATCAACACTGATTGGCTTGTTGAGCCAATTAAGTTAAACTCCAAAATTGTGTCCAAAATCACACACGCATTTCCTAACATTGTGCAGCAGTGATCAATCGTTATAAATCAAAACTTATCTTGCAGATAACTGGCAGATGGACTAAACACAGTCTAATGAGGTGCCCTGTTTCATCATTTCAGGAGTGTTAATTCATGCTCCTGCCATCTGCTCCACAATATAAAGTCATTCATTACATAAATGCATATAGGAGGGCTTACCGAACATCACCGGAGAAAGCCACTGTAAGCTGTATTTGCAATGACAAAACAAATTGTGCCAAAAACGAGATATCGCTGAAAACAAACGTTAACAAACTTGTTTCAAGTCTGACACATCCAAACAAAATAATGGACTATCAAATACCCTGTTTCCCTGAAAGTAAGACATCCCCCGAAAATAAGACCTAGTAGAGGTTTTCCTGAATTGCTAGATATAAGGCCTCCCCCAAAAGTAAGACCTACAAATTTTTGTTTGAAAGCTGGGCCGCCGAGAGCCGGACAAGGCCGCCCCCCCCCCCCCCCCCCCCCCACCCTCCATCGCTCCCGGAACTAACCTTAAACACCTCCTTTCACCTTCGCAGCAAGCAGCAGCAGGGCAGACCTCTCCTTCCTTCCGTGCCCCGCCCTCGCGGACGTTATGTCAGGCGAGGGCGGGACACCGAAGGAAGGAGTGGCCTGCCCTGCTGCTGCTTGCTGCAAAGGTGGAAGGAGGTGTTTAAGATTAGTTCCAGGAGCGACGGAGAGCGGGCGGGCCAACCCTGATTCAACCCCGATGTTTCCCCGAAAAATAAGACAGCCCCTGAAAATAAGACCTAGCGCATTTTGGGGGGCAAAAATTAATATAAGACAGTGTCTTATTTTCGGGGAAATATGGTAATATCTAGAAATGTCTAAAACTAAAATGAAATCGGGCATAATGTCTGAAAATAAACACTGCAAAGTCTCATATTATGGAATTCCCTTCTACACTATCATTTAAGCCCCAATCAATTGTTGCTGCCAATTGGAAAATCCAATATTGTTCAGGTATGGTCAGTTGTTGAATCCTATCACCCCCACCCCAGTAGAGGACTCAAAAATCTGTTCAGTGATAAACTATTTACTTTGCGAAAAAGTATGTTGACATTGTGGAAAATGTTGCACCATAGGAGCTGTAATGGTCAGAGTGTGAAGTCTGCTGTGCTGTTCATTCAAGCATGTTTTGACTTTCCTGGTGGTATGTCCAACATAAATCCTTTGACAGGGACAAATTATGATACAGCTTATGATTCTACATTTGTTGTTTATATCTGCCCTCAACCTTACTACTACTTGTCCGCTGTGAGATCTCCAGAGAAACTGCACAAAACGCACAATTTCCACAAGGTCTAGTCCCATCTACCGTTTGGTTCCTTTATCATTGACCTCATAATCCGTTCCTCAATGTTGGGACCGCTGGTAAATGCGATGCATGGGTCAGATTGAAACACTAGATGGAGCTGCAGGACATGCCAATGACGATAAAGGATTCATGCTATCTGAGAAGCCATAACTGAATAGCTTAAAACACATATCTGTTTATCCATGTCATTGTGCAAAAGCTGTAAAAGATCATCATATTTGGAATATAATGCTCTAAAATATAATGGAGTGAGGAAAACTGCAAGCTACAGATTTTAAGGGTTCCTTACTTTCTGTCCCGATGAAGGCAATAACTTAAATTCAATACTACTACTCAGCGTGGGAGTTTGACTGGGAAGCTTTCTTGCTGAGCGGGAGGAGGAGGACTTAGTGCTCTTGAGGAGGTGGTTTCTGTCAGTCCGCCTACCCATACTCCCCCTCAACCAGCGGCAACTAGCTCTCCAGTGCCAGGCGGGGCACTGGACCGATGACTGGAAGAGAGCAAAGACATTTCTGAGATGCACCCCAGTGATGAGAACCTGTAGACGGGAGCAGTGGAAACTCTCTGGGGACTGCTGGGTTCTGGCTTTCGAGGACAAGTTATGGCAACTACTCAGGCTGGTGCTGCTTCATCAGCACTGACTAGATTCCTCAACTTTAGTCACAATTTGGCAAGCAGTTGTAAGGCAGGACACAAACATGAGTAAAAACTTTTTAAAAAGTAGAATCTGTTTTAACAGTGCTATCAAGTAAGGTGTTGGATATTGAGAAGAATTCAGTAGATGGGCAGGATACACAGACTGTTCAAAGTAAGATTGTGAGGGCCAGTATGATGATACATCGGAAAGTAGAGCAAATGGAAAATGAAATGAGGAAGCGCAGTTTGAGGTTTTTGAATTTTCCTTGTGTATAGTAATTGCAAAAATGAAGTTGACCAGACCAAAAAAATGTCAATAAATCGTAACCAAGACTTAATATGAGCCCACCAATCAGATGAATGCAAACATGTATCTACAAATTGGCTATACTTGAGGCCATAGCTCTGCCCATGGCTGTTCCATGTCTTTTGTAGAAAAAAAAATCATTGCCAAATTTAAAATAATTTCTGCATAACACCAACTGTTCAAGGGTGGCCAAAAAATCAGTAGGAATCCATTTGAATCTAAACCTTCTATAAAGCTGCAGGTTGAGGAATATTGGTATATAATGCCCTCATGTCTAACATGAGTCTGTCAAAAGATGGCACTAGTGAAATAGACTGAATCTTTATTTAAATGTTGGTGGTATCCTTAATGTATGGCCTTGCTTGACTAACAAATGGTTTAAAACAAAAGGTCAACAAATTTTGACAATGGCTCCAAAATAGTTCCCCTAAGGGACACTATAGGATGCCGAGGCAGCTTGACCACAGATTTGTGAATCTTAAGAACCATTTAAAAAAATAGGAATTTTAGGATGTTGTAGCAAAAATTTAGATTGTTTTTATAAGGAAGCCTTGTTCTAAAGCATCAATAACAATGTGTGTAATCTGATTTTAAAACATCTGTAGGATCAAAAGAAAGACGTTGGTAGAACCTGGTGACCCATTCCATAATTTCAGGTTGATCTTTTAAAGCTGGTAACGCTTGAAATTCTGTTTTAGTCAAGTTCATGGGACCATGATGATGATGGCAGCATTTTTCCAAAGCTTCCAAGTCTGAGTACTAAATCCTGAAATGTAGAATTATGGCTATCCATAGGTCCAGGAGGAACCAACTTGATGGAGCTCGCATAACAAAGGGGTTAGGACTCGTAGGGATCTGAGAGAGAATATAGTTTGACTTGTAAATTCCTAATAATACGTGCAATGTCTCTCTTTCCAGAGAAAGAATTATGAAATGTGGTGGGTACAAAAGATAAACCTTTGTTGAGAACTATATGTTGATCACCTGTAAGTTCAACACCTGTTATATTAACTACTAAAGTTATTTGGAACGTCCAGATCTGGTTCGAGGTCCCATCCATTCCTTATAGTGCCATAATAACAGCCTCTGAATCTGTATTGTAGGGACCAATGTCTGAGATTGGGCTCCTCTTTGTAAAAGTAAAAAAAAAAAAGCGGGGGGGACGTTGTCTAACTCCTCCACCTCCAGAATCACCTGAACTGTCAGAATCATATAAGTACATAAGCACCGCCATACTGGGAAAAGACCAAGGGTCCATCAAGCCCAGCATCCTGTCTCCGACAGCAGCCAATCCAGGCTTCAAGAACCCGGCACCCCCCCCCCCCCCCCCAAAAAAAAAAAATTAATAATGTTCAATGGACTTTTCCCTCATCTGGTAAAACTACCACTGGTTTACCCATATTCTAGACGGTATTTGTTCATTCAGAAATATACCCTACTCCTAGCATAGTCTTTGGCCCTTTGAAAGTTCTTGATTTTAATGGATTTAGTTTTTCTACGAAACTGTTATAAAATTATTTGGCCTTGAGAAATATGTTCTTGAAACTGAGATGGTTCCATTACTGACTGTAATTATTCCAGTGCCATAGCGGACTTTTGTAATATTGTAGTCATAATATTTTAAATGGTTTCCATAATGAGAGCCATTAATTCAAGCAAGCATTTGTTTAAAATATCTGTCGACTTATCCAAAAATGCTTGATTATTAGCTAAAATCCTGGGTTCTTTATCAATGCATAGGCTTCTGGGGATCATTTGTTGATTCATGTACTCCACCAGGGACATGCTGTGTAATTCTAATTTAACCAAAGTTTTCTGCAAAGAAAACCATTGGTTCTGTAACTGAGATGTATTGATGTTATCTTCAGAAGCTCGCTCTTGAAACAGTGAAAAGTTTTGTAGTAATTTAGACACCTGGTCCATTGAATAATGTAAATTGTTTTGCCATGATGGCGTCTCCATAATACAAAGCAAAACTGAATTCTGGAGCAATCCCAGCAAATGATTGTTTTGTACAGAGAGGAACAATTATAAACTCTCTGAAATATGAAAAACAATTAGGGGCATTTTCAATATGACATCTAAATCTGAATTGAGACGTTTTGCCAAAAAACATCTCAAACCAACGTCTAGCATACAGTTATAACTGAATCAGAAAAACGATTAAATTTCTGGTTCGATTATGGCTGTGAGCTAGACATTTTCAGGCTCAACATGTCCATCAGTAAGTATCATTTTTGAAAAAAGAATGTCCCAGGCAAAAACGTAGAAAAACAAACCATAGAGAGGTGTGTCTGGCAGCATTCCTAGTGAACTGACCACACAGATGTCCCAGCAGTGTAGAGGGGCAATGAAGTGGTCAGTAGACTTCACATAATAGGACCATGGTACAAATGCCACCTAAACCCCTTCATATTGTATGGTGAGTCCTCCAGGAACAGAGAGAAACTACTATTCTTAAAGGTTCACCACTACAATAGCCCTCAGGTTTGCAGTTCACTTATACATTTAGATAGAGGATGGGTTTCTGTGTTCCAGGAGGGTTCACACATTTATACTGAAAGAAGAGGTACAGTGGAAATTGAACCTTGGTCCCGTTGTTCACCATCCACCACACTGACCACTAGGCTACTCCGTCCACTTGCTTGCTACTTTCTTAGGTATGGCCATAATATCTGGAACTGTCATAGTGCTTGGTATCTACTGTCACTGTTGCGTCTTTTGGGGGTGAGAGATGTCAATGACCACTGGGGGGGGTTAAGGGGGGGGGGTCATGCTTTAATCCCTCCAGTGATCAACTGGCCAAAACAACTTTTTCTGACTTAGTCGTGACTGAAACATGTCTAGATTAAAAATGTACTTTTCTGCCCTGGATCTTTTTATTGTTCCATTATCACAGAAAAACGTCCATATTTAAAGTCCGCCCAAGCCCCACCCAACACACACCCCTTTGCAATTTAGACGAACTGCGGAGTAAAACATCCCAAATCTGAGTTTCGAAAATCACAACTTGCACATTTTGGTGAGGAAAACATCAATGTACTGCTTTCTAAGATTTTTTTTTTCTTTTGAAAATGAGTGCCTTAATGTAGCCACAAACATGCTGCACTGCTATATGTTAAATAACCAAAACAAACAAAAAACAGTTTCCTTGCCAAGTGTGTGATATGTTATAATAGGACAAAATATATCTTTTTTGAATCATCACAGTTGTCTTTTCCTACCCTATTTCTGTACCTTCTGATGGTGGTGCTTAGGCCTTGAACTCTAGCAATCCACCTTAGAAGTTTTGTGTACAGTAAGGTGGAGATAAATGGATCAGTAGGGGTTTTTTCCCCAAGTGTGTAATACTTAGGCAAATGTTTTGTTTTTTTAATAATTAAGAAACAAAACAAAAAAAAAAAAAGATTTGATTACATAAGTCATCACACCCCTTGACTCAGTACTTTGTGAAGCCCCTTTTGCAGCAGTAACAGCCATGAATTATTTAGGAAAAGTGTCTGCCAACTTCACACAGCAGGATGGTGCTGCTTTTGTCCATTCTTCTTGGCAGCATACCTAAAGCTCTTCCAAGCTGGCTAAGGATCAAGTGTGTGTTGCAAACCTTGCCAATGTTTTTCTGTTGGATTAAGGTCTGGGCTTTGGCGGGGCCTGTCAATTACTTTTACTTGCTTCTTGCTGAGCATTTCCAATATTGCTTTTGCTTTGTACTTAGGAGCACTGGCTGAAAGGTGAATATTCTGCCCAGATCACAGGTCTTTCTATACTACACCATTCAGTTTTCCCTTGATCTTCACAAGCCTCTGTCCCTGCTGCAGCAAGGAATCCCCACAACATAATGCTGCCACCACCATGTTTTACTGTAGGGATGGTGTTAGCAAGATGATGTATGTGCTGTATTTAGTTTACAGCAATATGGGCATTTAAATGCCAGTTTATGGATGTCAAAAACCCCAAACAGCCTTTCTAAATTAAGTATAATTGGTTACCGTCAAGAGTGTCCTAATAAGGAGGCAGAATCGTAATTATATATGTCACAGCCCCTGTGTTTCCTAGCTTGCAAAAGCAAGGGCCATGCTAGACAATAGGGCTCATGGTGAGGTTTAGCAATTTATAAGACCCATGTTGCATTTGGGGCAGAATGTATGAAATGGGACAACCAGGTCAGGGCATTCACATCCCCCCTCAGTATTTTACAGTAGACCCTATCTAAATCTGAACCTTCCATATAATATAATGTCAGCAAATACAACAGGAGCAACAGTTTTGTAAAAGTATAAGTGGAAAAAGAGAGTGGCAGCACTGGGCAGCTCCCACGTACAAGTGCTGATACTTCATGTATAGTGGCCAAATCTCAAAACCCATACATATAATTGGTGCCAATTAACTAGTGTGGCTGCAAGAGTTAGAGTTATCGTTTTTTAAGCTGTGAGGCAAAAATAACAAACAAAAAGGGTTATTGAAAATTACTCCTTGTACAAAAGCCTATGAGGAAATTGTGTAAAATAGAATTTCAGCCCACCCAAATTTCTCTGTCACACACACATGCACACTTACACACCCCTTTGAATCCCACATTTCTAAAATTGCTATTTACTTGATAAGGGGCCCTTTTACTAAGCTGCGAAGGCGCCTATGTGTGCCCAATGCACGCCAGATTGGACTTTTTTCCGGTTACTGCGTGGCCCTTGCGGTAATTTCAATTTTGGCATGTGTCCACTATGCGCATCTGAAAAATATTCTTTTATTTTCTGGCGTGCGGCAGCTACGCGCATCAAGTAGCATTTGACACACGTAGACCATTACCATTTGCAATGGCTTGCGATAAGGTCTCAGACCCTAAATGGGCGTACAGCAATTTTCATTTTGTCGCATGTCTGTTTTCGGCAAAAATTTAAAAAAAGGCATTTTTTTGTAGGTGCACTAAAAAATAATTCTCTACACGCCCAAAACACACGTCTACACTACCTCAGGCCGTTTTCCAGCACAGCTTAGTAAAAGGACCCCTCAGTCAGCTAAGTATGAATTTTCTTAGAGTGCAGCTTCTTTGTTTTACAAAACGTTGAATCATTAATATTACACTAGAAGAAGCAAGATTTTAGTTCTAATATTGTGCAAAGCTTCTTTTCATTTATGTAGTATGGCTGAACACATCCCAGAAGTGACCTCTGGGTTAATAGATGGTGTTGCACTATTTTGTGGGCTACTGACTGAATTTCGGCCCACTCTAGTCTCCCTCACACACAAATGCACATACATATACACCCCTTTGAAATCTCTGCATCCCATATTTCTAAAATTGCTATTTACTTGTTAAGTCAGCTAAATATGTATTTTCTTAAAGTGAAGTTTCTTTGTTTTACAAATATTTCACTACAAGAAGCAAGATTTTATTTCTAATATTGTGCAAAGCTGCTTTGCATTTCTGCAGTATGGCTGAACACATCCCAGAAGTGACCCCTGACCTCTGGGTTAATAGATGGTGTTGCAGTATTTTGTGGGCTACTGACAGTTTTTCTGTGACAAAGTACCATCTAAAATGAATTCATTTCATTAGCACTTTGATTGCCTTAAAATTCCCTGACAGATTTATTGTTTGTGTAGCTGGAGTATGTTGTGATGAGAGTATCCTGCTGGTTTAGTTGCTTTCATGAATCACTTATGACAAAACACAACTCCTTTACAATGTCAAAAGAAAAGTCTCCTGAGATTCTGAAGAAAGTATGTTTTCTTTTTGAATTAGTAAATAATAAGGAATTGTATTACCTTTTTTGTTTTCCTGTACTGGATAATTCCCAAAGGAAATCTTTAGAAGTATTATACAAGCTTTGGGGAAATAGGACCATTTCCAGTCATTTTCAACTTGGCTTCAAGCCAAACAAGAGTATTACTCATTTTCTTTTTAATGGGTTTACAAGGCCTCTCTTTTAAAATCTGTTCTTTTTATCCTGGAAAGGTGATGAGTGGCATCCCAGGGCATGGGCAGGAGCTGGAGGACTGAAGCTGCATGTGGTTGTCATAGCAAGATCAATACTGTACTGAAAGAATAGATGTGAAGTTGGGGGGGGGGGGCGGAGAGGCAGAATTAGATAAGAGATGTATCCCAGATATCAATAGTTTAGCTCTGTCATGTTATCATTTAATTTTCCTTTGAATATGATTTCAGGTTACTGCTGGTGCACCTCTTTCAAAAGAATACACAGAAGAGGTGAGTGCTGTGCTTGTAAATTGCAAATATTTTTAAATGTCATGACACTGAAAGTATTTGGTGGTGGTGTTGCTTTAGCACCTGGTAACAGGAATAGAGGGGTGCATTTAATATAACTTGCAGTGGTGCTTATATGGAGATATTTGTGTTAACTGATAAAATCCTGTTATTTGTTTAGGAAACACTGTTCTTTCAAAGAGATCAACAAGGTCCAAGCATGTAATTAAACCTCTTGTAATAATAAATATATAAATATGTAATATATATCTACACAACTTTTGGTAAAAGAAAACTGTCATTTTCACGACAAACAATGAAGCAACACAAACCTCAAAGTAGAGACGTCTACATTCAAGAACAAAAACTGGGTATAATCACATAAGTCCTGTAAATCAAAAGGGACAAGAACTATGAAAAACAAAGAGCAAATAACCATAATATGCTGGTGAACGCAGAGTTTTAATGGCGAGATGTCCAGAGCTGGCATAAGAAATGGTGTATAGTAAAAAGACTATGAAACCAGGGGGCCTTTTACGAAGTGTGGCCCAAGGGGGCTTGCGCTGGTAAGTGTGCATGTTTTTGACGTTCGCTGAGGTCTCCTTTTACCACAGCGGGTAAAGGGCAGGTTTCCCTTTTCTTGCTGTGTGGCCATATTGGGAGGGAGCACTTATTGCCACCCGGGTACACATCGATGCTACTGCTTGGCTGAGAATATGCAAGGAAGATGGTTTTAGGTTTGTTGGAAACTAGGCAACATTTTAGGGAAGGGGGAACCTTTTCTGAAAGGGTGAGCTCCACCTTAACCAGGGAGGAACCAGGCTACTGGCACTATCCTTTACAAAGGAGACAGAACAACTCTAAACTAGATAATTGGCTAGACAGTTGCTTAAGTATGCATGGTTGAACATGATGTATCTTTTGAAGAACACCAACAAAATAGGGGTATCCCAATAGAGGTTGCAATAAATGCATAAGCAGCCCAAGTTTATTTATGTAAAGAGCAGACAGAGCTGGAAGATTCCAAATTATTCCTCTCAGCTGCTAAGCAGGTTGGAAATACAAACAAAAAGCATACCTAGAAATGTCTGTATATAAATGTTAGAAGTCTAAAAAATAAGATGAGAGCGTTAGAATGTATAGCATTGCATAAAAAGTTAGATGATACAGGTATCTAAGAGACCTGGAAAAGGGAGAATAACCAGTGGGACACTGTGATCCCAGGGTACAAATTATTTCATAAACTACGGTGGATCAAATTAGTGGAGGGTTCTTGCTATATGGTAGAGGACATTTAGGAAACGGGATTAAAATTCTACAGGAAACAAAATGCAAACTAGAATTTATAATGAATAGAAATTCTGTGTGAGAAGAGGAAGAGAATCGCAGTGGTGGTCTGCTACCTTCTGGATGGCTAGAATGAACAGACGGGCGATGAAATACTTACCAAGTTGGGGTAACTAACAAATTTGGCACAGGGTGATGGATTATTTCAATTATCCCAGTATTGATTGAGTAAATGTCACATCAGAACATGCTAGAGAGGTAAAGTTTCTAGATGAAATTAATCCTTTTTGAAATGGCTGGTTCAGGATCCAATAAGAGAGGGAGCTATTTTTAAAAAAGGGCTCCTTTTACCAAGCTGCGGCTGTTTTTCACACGTACTGAGGCCCCCCCCCCCCTTTACTGTTGCGAGTAAAAGGGAAGTCTCTGTAGGAAATGGCCGTGCGAAATAGCCATTTTTTGGGGGGGGGGGGATCCCTTACCGCCACCCATTGAGGGGATGGATTCAGAAGGATCGAAGTCAGATGCAAAGCGTTAATAAAGAAGGCTAAAAGAGAATATGAAGAGAAACTCACCACAGAGGCTAAAACTCGCAGTAACAACTTTTTCAGGTACATCAGACGCAGAAAGCCTGTGAGGGAATCTGTGGGACTGTTAGATCACAAAGGAGCAAAAGGGTTGCTCAGGGAAGACAAGGCCATAGCAGAGAAACTGAATGAATTCTTTGATTCTTTCTTTACGGAAGAAGATGTAAGAGATCTGCCTGTACTAGATTTGGTTTTCAAGGGTGATAATGCAGAGGAACTGAAGGAAATCTCGGTGAACCTGGAAGATGTACTGAGCCAAGTTAACAAATTAAAAAGTAGCAAATCATCCGGACCGGATGGCATACGTCCAAGGATACTCAAAGAACTTGAGCATGAAATTGGTGATCTGCTATTAATATGTAAGCTGTCATTAAAATTATCTGTACTACCTGAAGATTGAAGGGTGGCCAATGTGATGCCGATTTTTAAAAAGGGTTCTATTGGTGATCTGGGAAATTATAGACCAGTAAGCCTCACGTCGGTGCCGAGCAAAATAATGGAAACTATTATAAAGAATAACATTACAGAACATGTAGACAAACATAGTTTAACCCATTAGTGCTCAATGTTCCCTTAAGGGAACAAATCAATTTGTTCCCATATGGCTTATTATGGGAACATTGGGTACTAATGGGTTAATTGGACAGAATCAGCATGGGTTCAGCCGAGGGAACTCTTGCCTCACCAATTTGCTTCATTTCTTTGAAGGCGTGAATAAACACGTGGATAAAGGTGAGCCGGTTGATGTAGTATATCTAGATTTTCAGTAAAGTTCCTCTCCCAAGAAAATTAGTTATGGGATTGGGCATCCAAATGGCAGATGAAATTTAATGTGGACAAATGCAAAGTGATGCACATTGGAAAGAATAATCCGAATCATAGTTACCTGATGCTAGGGTCCACCTTGGGGTTCAGCATTCAAGAAAAAGATCTGGGTGTCGTTGTAGATAATACACTGAAATCATTTGCTCAGTGTGTGGCAGCAGTGGCCAAAAAAGCAAACAGGATGCTGGGAATTATTAGGAAATGGATTGGGGAATAAGACCAAAAACACTTTAATGCCTTTGTATCGCTCCATAGTGAGTCCGCACCTTGATTATTGCGTTCAGTTCTGGTCGCTGTATCTCAAAAAAGATATAGTGAAATCAGTAAAGGTTCAAAGAAGAGTGGCCAAAATGATAAAGGGGATGGAACTCCTCTCGTATGAGGAAAGGCTAAAGAGGTTAGGGCTCTTCAGCTTGGAAAAGAGGCGGATGAGGGGAGATATGATTGAGGTCTACAAAATCCTGAATGGTGAAGAACAAATAGAATTCAATCGATTTTTCTACTTGTTCCAAAAGTACAAAGACTAGGGGACACTCGAAGTTACATGGAAATACTTCTAAAACGAATAGGAGGAAATATTTTTTCACTCAACGAATAGCAAAGCTCTGGAACACTTTGCCGGAGGATGTAGTAACAGCGTTTAGCGTATCTGGGTTTAAAAAAGGTTTGGACAAATTCCAGGAGGAAAACTCTATAGTCTGCTATTGAGGCAGACATGGGAAGCAACTGCTTGCTTTGGGATTTATGGTATGGAGTGTTGCCACAATTTGGGTTTGTGCCAGGTACTTGTGACCTGGCTTGGCCACTGTTTGGAAAACAGGATGCTAGATGGACCATTGGTCTGACCCAGTATGACTACTCTTATATTCTTATGTTGTAAACTCCATACAGTTCCGTGTTTTGGTGCTAGTCACCTGCATCCGGAGTCATCAGTGATCTGAATGATTTAAAACACAAATGACTCTGGTTGGGGGTTAGGTAATCTCTGAAGGGAAATAATTGGAATAAAAACTTTCTGTGCTTCAAGTTCTGACAAAGTATATGTACCAATTATTTCCCTTTCTGTTGAACTCTGGGGCAGCCCCTCATGAATGGCAAACAGCACGCAAGCGAAAAGTGTCCCAGTTTTTCTCATCTTCATCCACAAATTTCTTTAACATTTGTTTCATTATTTTATTAAAATATAGTAACATAGTAAATGACTGCAGATAAAGACCTGAACGGTCCATCCAGTCTGCCCATCAACAATGAATGTGATATAAAATACTTTATCATGGCCTTTCTTTGGCATTTCTGAGACATAGACTGTAGAAAGTCTCCCTGGCACTGTTCTTACAATTCCAACTACTGGAGTTGCTGTTGAAGCTCACTCCAGCTTATCCAAATTGGTCTTGTCATTGTGGGACACAGACCATAAAAGTCTGCCCGGCACTGTACTTACGTTGCTGATGTTGCTGTCAAAGCTGTCTCCAGGCCATCCTAAACCAGATTGCCATATATGGGCCACAGACCATACAAGTCTGCCTGGCTTCAGCCTTTGTTCTTCACTGCCAGAATAACCATCTTGGTGCCACTCGACACATCAACATACATGCAGCCATTTAAGTTTTGTTTTATTATACCATTCTTTTTCTAGAGATCCTCTGTTTATCCCACGCCTTTTGAATTCCATCACCATTTTTTTCTCTACCACCACCCCCAGGAGGGCATTCCAGGCATCGACCACCCCCTCTGTGAAAAAGGATTTCCTGACATTACTCCTAAGTGTACCACCCTGCAACCTCAATTCATGTCCTATAGTTTTACCACTTCCCCTTCTCTGGAAGAGATTTGTTCCTATATTATACCTTTCAAGTATTTAAACTTCTTTATCATATCTCGACTATCCCTCTTCTCCTCTACGATATACATATTCAGTTCTTCCAGTCTCTTCTCATGGGTCTTTTGGCATAAGCCCCATATCGAATTTGTTGTCTTCTTCTGGACCACTTCAAGGCTTTTTACATCCTTGGCAAGATAGTGTCCAAAACTGAGCACAATACTCCAAGTGTTGCCTCACCAACGGTACAGGGGCATCAACACCTCCTTTCTTCTGGTTATGCTTCTTTCTATGCAGCCTAGTTTCCTTCTGACTATGGCCACCACCTTGAACACAATTTCAGTGCCTTCACATCCTCTGATAATATCACCCCAAGGTTCCTCTTCTTATTTGTGAATGTCAGCCTCTTACCTCCTCCTACATATGGCTCCCTTGGATTTCTAATCCCCAAATGCATCACTCTGCACTTTTTTGCATTAAATTTTAACTTCCAAACATTAGACCATTCCTCTAACCTTTGCAGATCCTTTTTCATGTTTTCCACTCCCTCTGGAGTGTCCACTCTGTTACAAATCTTAGTATCTTCCGCAAAACAGCTAACCTTACCTTTTAACCCTTTGGCAATGTTGCTCACAAGTTAATTGAACAGAATTGGCCCTAGTACTGATCCTTAAGGCACTCCATTACTCACCTTTCTTTCTGAGTGAATTTCATTAACTACCACCCTCTGGCATCTGACTGTCAACCAGTTTCTAATCCAGTTCACCAGTTTGGGTCCTAACTTCAGCCTTTCAAGTTTATTTAAGAGCCTCATAAGACGAACAGTGTCAAAAGCTTTGCTAAAATCCAAGTAGATGACATCTAGTGCATGTCATAAGTACATAAGTAGTGCCATACTGGGAAAGACCAAAGGTCCATCTAGCCCAGCATCCTGTCACCGACAGTGGCCAATCCAGGTCAAGGGCACCTGGCACGCTCCCCAAACGTAAAAACATTCCAGACAAGTTATACCTAAAAATGTCCTCAATCCAATTCTCCGATCCCCTAGTCAAAGAATTCAATCAGATTTGTTTAGTGTGATTTACCTTTGGTAAAACAATGTTGTCTCGGATCTTGTAACCCATTGAACTCCAGGAAAATCACCATCCTTTCCTTCAGCAACGGTTCCATTACTTTTTCAGTAGCCAAAATGAGGCTTACTGGCCTATAGTTTCCCGCTTCTTCTCTGTCACCACTTTTGTGAAGAGGGACCACATCCGCTCTTCTCCAATCCTACGGACCCTCTCCCATATCCAGTCTTTAAGAGGACCCACCAGAACATCTCTGAGCTCCCTCAATATCCTGGAATGAATCCCGTCTGGTCCCATGGCTTTGTCCATCTTCAGTTTTTCAAGTTGTTCATAAACTACTACTAAACATTCTCTTTTGTGAACGGTGTGATATCTACTCCATTTTCATATGTACCTTTTCAACCGATTGTGGTACTTTTCTAGGTCTTTCTTCCATGAACACACAAAAGAAAGGTCCAAATCTCCTGTGAAATCAACACAAACTACAAAAAATGGCGGAAGATAAACTAAAACAGACCAAAAAACAAGGGAGTAAGAGCGCCAGAAAAGTTTAATGGGACCCTACACGGTCCGTGTTTTGGCCAACAGGCCTTCCTCAGGGGTCCTGAATCTGACGTTTACAGGTGCATCTCCAAGATATTCATTTTCTGGCGCTCTTACTCCCTTTTTTGGTCTGTCTTTCTTCCATGAACACAGAACATAAGTGTTTAGCACATTTGCTTTTTCTTCATCACTCTCCATGTAGCGATCCACAGCTTCTTTCAGTCTCACAATTCCATTTGTAGCCTTCCTCCTTTCACTAATATACCTGAAAAAATTGTCTCCCTTTCTTACATTTCTAGCCATTTGTTCTTCCACCTGTGCTTTCACCAGAGGTACGTCTCTCTTGGCTTCTTTCAGTTTCATTCAGTGTTTTTTTATGTGTTTCATGAATACCAATTCTTTTGCTCTTATTTTCTTAGCCACTTGTTTAGAGAACCATATCAGTTTCCTTTTTCTCTTTCTCAAGAAATCCTCATTGCTTTACAGTGGTAGGCATTCCCCCACATACAAACCTTTTCCCCCATACCTTTACACAGACAGATATCTGAGACTTATCACTGTTCATTTTTCTGTGTGCATCCCCTTTACTCCTTGTCTTTGAGAACAGAAAATATTTTTGTTTAGCAATGAAGAGCCCACTGTTCTTAGTTTGATTTCAGAAAATTTGGTTATTTACACCAGAATGGTTTGTGATAATTGAGCAAATTGGGATTCTGCTATATTTTTCCCTGGTCTGTCTACCTCTGTCTTGCTTTGAATTGAGCTACTTAAAAGGTGGGTCGGAGGAAGGAGTTTTGTAAGGTAGCACTCACCAGCATTATGCTGCATGTAGTTGCCACACAGTTACCTAAAGTCTCAAAGAGGGTCTGAAATAGAGGATGGCACGGGGATGGGGACAAATATTGTCCCTGTGTCATTCTGCAAAAGCTTGAGACTAGCCTTAAACAGGCTGTTCCAGCTAGATCAATATGTAAAAACGCATCTCAGACAACTGACAACTGAATTTAATGATAAATTGCTGAAGCTGCTTTTGGATTTAATTGAAGCACTGTTAAATGACATCGTTTGTATCTTATCTGCCTTTGACGTAGCAAGAAGAGTCTTGTCTGCTGATCAGACTCCTACTCTCAGCAACATCTTTCCATCACATACACATTTGCTCAAGCATCCATTGTTGTTGGTATCAAAGAGCATTTCCAACACTTAATTAACCATTATTTTTCTGTTCATCTACCCATGTCTGAAAGATAATCCAATTATCTTCCTAGATGATGTAAAAACATAAGCAACCAAATATTTGAGAAGGTTGTACCAAAACCAGATTGAAATGGAATGCTCGAGTCCATCAATATCAACAACTCTGGATCCTCCACAAGCCACATTGCCAGACAGTGTCACATTTGTGGAAGAGCCCACCTCCAAAAGAATGAAAATGAGCAGTTTTATGAGTGACTTTTATGAAACAGTGCTTCCTTTGAAGGCTATTGTTAATGAATTGTACAGTTATTTATGTTCAAGTGATGCAAACGATGATGCTTTGATTTTTTTTGGAAAAACAAATAGAAGTGCTAGCCAAAACTGGCAGCACGTCTTCTGAGAGGACATTTTCTATTGTGTGAAAGACAGGAGAGCTAGACTGAATCTGGAGATTGTTGATGACTTACTATTCATCCACAGAGCTCTTTCTGGAACAATGCAGTCTTAGGCCTTGAATCCAGCAGTTAGGTATTTTGTGACGACTGGGACTCCCCCACCCACCCTCACAGACCCTGTGAATTCTGCCTCCTGGAATCCCCAGTCCTGGCTGATTAGAGACTATAAGACCTGACCTAGGAATCAAACCCATATTCTTCATGTGAGGAACCAGGCTACCCTCTTAATTATTTTTGTACAGATGGAACATTTCAAGATAAATAAATACAGTATACAATGTAAAGCTAGTTCATACAGCTTCCTCTAAAAATGATATTAAAGAAAAGCATTGAACAAAATATATATTTTACTAGGAACAGCATGCAACAGTAGTGATCAAAGTGTAATGAGTGAAACTCAAGAGAGAACTAAACTCAGAAGGCACAGAAACATTAAAAAAGAAGGCGCAGGGTAAGACCACAAGGCCTACCTAGTCTCATTATTTCTTCACCCTGTTGTCATGCTGCAAATTTGCTTGATATATAGCATTACCTTCATATAGGCTCTCTTAAACTTTGAAGCTCTCTTTGCCTCCATGTCCACTGGAAAGACATTAGCAAAGCCAGTCAGCTCACTTGTAGAAGGGGGAGGATATGAGATGTGCAACTAGAGGTTTTAAAGTCTAAAAACAAAACTTTCCAAGTTCTGAGTAATCTGACAAGGCTCCCCTAAATTTTGGACATTAGATATGTGCCTAGTATCCTAGTGTCTTAATTTGTCTCTGTCCATGGCAATAGATATTACTTGGCAGTACACATGGCAACTGATAAGAAAACCGTATGATTCAGTCAGTAATTTTCACAATAAAATTAACAATAGAAAATATGAACAAAAATGTATATGGAATTATTTCTAATCCCTCTGTGTGTGTGTGTGTGAGAGAGAGAGACTTGTGTTATGTGGTGCTAAATGGGTTTGAGGTAGTTTTTATAATGAGATTAACTTGGGGGATTAGAGGCAGTTGCAGGGGGGCATAGTTTGTGGTGGTGAGATTCTTGTGCAGAGCTAGTTTTAAGGGTTGGGGCAGTTTGGGGGATGGTGGACAATTGGGGGTTGGATAGTTGCAGGGAGTAGTTTTTGTGGGATTGGGACAATTGTGTGAGGAAGTAGAGGTAGTGTTTGGGGTTGGAGCAGTCTTGGAGGTAGGGTGTGGGGTAGTTGCAGGGGGTTGTTTTGGGGATAGTGGACCTTGTTCAATGGAGGCTATTGGTGAGGCAGTTGTGAAGGGGTAGCTTTTGGAGTGAGGCAGTTGTGAGGGGGTAGCTTTTGGAGTGAGGCAATTGGGAGTAATTTTTTAGGATGTAGAGTAGATTGTTGGTGAGACTGTTGGGAGTTTAGTTTTAGGGACTGAGGCAGTTTGGAAGATGGTGGGGCAGTTGTGGGGTAGAGAGAGCTTTTTAAATTGCATTTATATAAATTAGCAAACCAGTATCTCACTTGTACAGCAAAATCCACAAAGAAAAGGAAATATAAACAATTAAAAAATATTTGACTAAAGTGAGGAATCCAAGTCAAATAATAAAAGGAAAACCAATAATATCCAATAATAGGAAAAGAAAACCTGTTATGAACATGCTCAACATCCAGAGACTATAATTCAGTGAGACTAGACTGTTGCTGATACAGGAGATGACATCCAATCACTCCCTTCAGTAGTCCCCCTAGTAGCAATGAAAGCTATATCAGTTGTGTAAAATTGAAGAACACATTTAAGAGACCTATATTTCACACACATTTACAAGGAAACCTTTAAGAAAAATATAATACCCATTTGTTGAACTTCAGAACTTAGTATCAGGAATTGCCTTTGTTTTCTCTAGGTCTCTCTGGGAACATATGGGTACATCCAAATTTTATAATTAAAAAAATCTTCTTTACAGTGTCTTTAAAATAAATACAAAAGTTATTCCTTGTTTGATACTATTACAAAGGTAATTAGTAGGCTGGGCTACCTCCAAATCGGAGGTTTCCAATAGCCAAAATATCCAATAGATCCAAAGGTTGAACAGTATCCAGTTGAGAACCCCCATACTACTACTACTTACCATTTCTATAGCGCTACTAGACATACGCAGCACTTCTCCTTTGAGGAAGCATGTAATATATTTTAACAATAGGAAGACTAGCATCAGAACAGATATTCGGAAGAGATATTCCTTAGGAGACAAAATGGCACTCTTGGGGAAAATTAAGCGCACTCACATAATTCTAACTGCATTTTCCAAAGATTCAGTATCCTTAATACAGTTGCCAAAGTTCTCATTCTAGATAAAAATTCTTCTGATTTTCCCACTATAGTGTCTATTAACAATATCTGTCTTATTTTTAATTAGTTTCTTCTCCAAATCTTGAAGTGCATGACCCATACTAGAATATTGTAAAGTCAGTCTTTCCCAGGCCCAATATAGTTTACCAGATTGCTTCTAAGATGAAAATCTTGGGACAAACCAATTCAGACGTCTGGGGCGATCCTGTTATTAGAAATGTTGAAAATATAGACTGGATTCTTTACAAGTTTTCCACTGAGATAGATTCCAGTTCTACCATTAACAACTGACCACTGCCTACAAGCTCAATTTGCTTGGCTGTACCCTGCAACAAACCTGAAATACCGGGTGCCACACTGCCAAATTCCCCTCTGACTGTACTGAAACAGACATCATCAGTTGCTATTGATGCAGCAAGGACAAGTTTTGGGCTTTTAGGGAGTGGTGGTAGCAAGCAGTCAACTCCGGGCTCGGGGTGTTCTGTCCCATGGGCATTATCCAGTCCAACTGTCTCTGGGGCTGCTATGTTTTACTGTGTGTGTGTTTGGTACAGCATTTAAAATTGTTGCTGTGAAAGAAATGCATTGGGCCATTTTTGTGGTGGTCTTATTTCTCTGGATCCCCCAATCCAATCAGGCCCATCATCAAACCTGTATTTTCATGGGTTTTTCCCTATGCCAAGTTTTATCCAATTCCGCTAAATTTTCAGAGAGTTATTTTGCCCCCAGACAAATAGACCCTTTTATAATTTTTTCCAACTTCTTGGTTTGGAAAGAATAACAAAGATATGAGGGAGGTAATTTGCATAGTGCCAGTTACAATACTAACCACTGTACTGGGCAGTCTAGATGGCGTGTTTGTCTTTGTCTACTATCATTCATTGTGTTACTGTATTCTACTGGACCCTGAACTTCATGTTTTACTTAGTGTAGTATTTAGATTAAATGCTATACCAAGTTATCCCTATAGATGGAGCTATTGATTTGAGTTGGGGATAAACTTCCAGCTGGAAAACTGCCATCAGTTCTATAGGTGTCTGCCCATGGGAACACTCTCTTTGGTTTGGGTGAACCCCTTGATATCATACGTGTTCTGCTGTGCCTGTAAAGATAGTAGCATGGCAAGATGATAAATTCTAAATGTTGATTAGTTATATTTGGTCTCTTATAGTAGACATAGGTAAAGTCGTATGCCCCCAGGTTCAAAGACTGGGTCAAGATCTGACTATCTTGGAAGGGAAGTTGAAGAAAACTGATGCAGGATTAGAAGGCTTAACTAAACAAACTAAAATACAAGAGAGAGACATACAGAATCTACAAGTTCTTCAGACCAATATAGTTAAAGATTTATCTAATTTGAGGTGGAAAACTGAATCAATCGAAAACTTTTCTAGGAGTAATAATCCCCAATTTCTAAGTTTTCCTAAATAATTTACAGTTACCCCTCGAGATATGCTTAAAAAATATATATTAAGGAAATATTGGGGGTTACTGAAGAATCCATTCCACCTTTCTCACAAGTATATTATTATTATTTGCCTACTAATCCAGTTACTAATCAGCAAGTTGAAGAAATCCAATCATTGGATGTTTCTGCTCTCTTGGAGTCCTCAGACACTGACTTAGTTACTATGTCAACGTTAGTGGCCTCTGTGGTACTGGTGCCTGATAAAAACTGGTTAATGAGAATGTATTTTAAAAAATAAGGAAAAAACTTTTTTGGGACTGAAAATTTGGGTTTTTCCTGATGTTTCTAGAGACACCCAGAAGAGACGTCAGCAATTTCTATTAACGAAGCAAGGTGTTCTTCATTTAGGGGCTACTTTTTTCCACGATATCCGTGTAAATGCGTAGTCAGATATCAGTCAAATATGGCTTCTATGAACCTTCTTACCTTACTGCTTTTTTTTGTCAACTAAACGGTTCACTCGAGGGTAATTTGTACCTAATACCTAGTGAATTTGCTATCTTTTTGGAAATGGGAATTCAGTGGCACGTCAGGTTATTTACCTTTTTTGTTGTTGTTGTTGTTGTTGTTGTTTCCTTAAATTAGAACTTCCATTGATTGTAATTTTGGATTCAAATATTTGGACTTGAGTAGGATTGGCATGAGGTTTTTTCCTTGAAAGTAATATTGGGTATTTAAATAATGTAAAATGTTAATCATACATTTCTGTACAAGTGGTTTCTTGCTTGATAAAATTGAAATAAGTGATAAAAAAAATTTTTTAAGAGAAAGCAAAGTTACCTATAGCAAGTGTTCTCTGAGAATAGCAGGACAAGTTTTCTCGCAAACCCTCCTGCTTCCCCTTGAAGTTGCATTCCTTGTGTTTTTTTATCCAACTTCTGGTCTTGTGCAACTCGGGCAGGCGGGTAGGCACTCACACATGCATGGTGCAGGCCTGCCAAAGGCTTTTAGTTGGAACCTGGGTAGCGTCTCTGCTAGACTCCATCGGATGATGTCACCTATATATGAGATTACTTGTCCTGTTGTCCTCAGAGAACATCTGATGCAGGGGAGTAACTTTGCTGTCCCTTGGGTGACTAACTTAAGGAAAAATTAAAGGTACAGTTGGAAAGATGCATGTTAAAGCATTTACTGTAATTTAAATTTATACCATGAAAAGAGATTTGTTTATTGCAAAGAAAATAGAAAATCTAATCACTAGTAGCATAAATAAACAGGGCAGACACAGTGAATCTTGTTTTTATCTGTCTGTTTATGCTGTAGAATCTCCAGCTGGTTGCGGACGGTTGCTGCAATCTACAGAAACAAATTCAGATTGCTCACCTTTATGGTGTTCCAGTTGTGGTGGCTTTAAACGTGTTCAAGTAAGTTTCTCCACTGAATTTCTAGAAGTCTTTAATATACATGTTGTTATTAAACTGGAGATGGCATTTGGCCAGTTCATGTTAGTGGATTGGTCAGACAATTCCATACCTTAATATCCAGCACTGTTAGGCCTAATCTGTAAAATAGGTACTATGGGCTTACATGACAGTTATGCATAAATGTTTAGATCAATAGCATTTACACGTGTACAGGGCTAGATTCTATATATGGCACCTTAAAAGTAGGCGCTGAAAAAAATGCCTAGGAGTGTTCTATAAACCGCGCCTAACTTTAGACATGGTTTATAGAATACGCCTAGGGCCTATCCACGTGACAGTTTATTCGTGAGAATCTACGCCAAATGCCGGTGACTAAGTTAGGCATGGAGTGGGTGTATTCTATAACAGTGCACATAATTTTTTAGTAACACCCATGATCTGCCCATTCAACGCCCATATCCATGCCCCCTTTTTGGCAGCGTGCATTAGAATTTGTGCATCAATTTATAGAATATGCTTAGCAAGTTGTGCGTGTAAATTTTATTTAAATCCAATTTTAATAATTACCTGTTAATTGGCAATTACCAGTGCTGATTGGCTTAAGATAATTTGTGCAATACAAAATATGACATGAATTATGCACGCAGCTCAATTATCTGGGGATAATGCCAAAATTCTGCCTAAGCACTATTCTGCTAGCTTACATAGCACGTATTTGACAGATTGATGTACACATAGGTATGACTCATTTACTTGCATAACTTATAGAATACTGCAACTTACGCGTGTATCTGACATTTAGACACACACTAGCTCTATGGCTGGCGTAAATGCTTGCGCATAATTTTTATTCCCATATCTACCCAGTTATTCTAATATTTTCCAGTAGAAAGTACATGCTTTTATTCCTTTAGGAACCCTATTATAGAATTGCCCTGTGTATATCAGAACATTGTGATGCTTTCAGTACATGAACACAGGAAGTAATGTGTATCTGATATACAGCATTCTGAAATGTATTACTGATATTGCATAAAATTTCCTTTGGATAGTAAATGTTTTAAGCACTTTATTATGATGATGATGATGATGAATAAACAGATTTTGTTTTCATATAATTTATCCTTCCACAGTGCAAGGTAACTCACGATGGAAAGATTAAAAGATTTATCCCTCTCCATGGTCTGATGATCCCTTGAACTTGGCTTGATCGCTGCTGGTAGCAGCACTGCAGTGATTACAGCAGTCTGCCTCAGAACCCTGACCCTTCCCTACCACGCGTCCCACCTATGTGGAACAGGAAGTTGTGTCAGAGGAGGCAAGCGAAGGAAGGAAGTCCCAGACTCTGAGGCAGACTTGTATTTGCTGAAGTGCCGCTACTGGCAATGATTAAAAGAGTGAGAGAGATGCCAGCCCTGAGCTGAGAGTTGGGGTGGGTAAGGAGAAAGTGCTGCAAAGAGAGAAGGTCCTCTCAAATCCCCTGTTGCTGGTTGCTGTGGTGGGCTGCTGCCAGTTTTTTTTTTAATTTGTGAAGGCTGGTTGTGCTTGTGGCTGGAGAGGCTTAGCCTATGTCTCCTGGCAGTGCCAGTTGGTTTGCAGCTCATGGCACTGGTCATTAGGAAGAGTAGCCTGATGGTTAGTTATCCTGGGGAACTTGGTTTAGTTCCTATTGCAGCTCTTTGTTACTCTGGGAAAGTCACTGAACCCTCCATTGCCCCAGGTACAAAAAAAACCCCACCTAAACGCGCCTATAGGAATATATTAGTGTTTAGCGCACCTTAACTTTAAAGGTGCGTTAAAAACGCTAATGCACCTTAGTAAACATACCCCTAAATCAGTAACATTCTGATATACTAAATCAGTAACAGTCTGACATAAATTTTGTTTGTTAAAAAAAATAATGCATGCCCTAAGACAGTAAAGAGATATTAATTCTTGCAGACTACATTTGTAAATGTTCAGCATGTGTCACAGATCTTGTGGATATCTACAGATAGTAAAAGACAAAAATAGATCTTAGGATTGTAGCGTGGGCCATGCACAAAAAAATATATATTTTGTTTATCTTTCAGCTTGTGTTCCTCTGTCTACCAGTGTATTTTTATTGACTAGCTGCCAAAATTGCCTGTTTATTTTTTTTAACACAGCATTTGCAACATTGTTTTCCAATAATTTGGGATGATTTATTTAAACTTTGTCAAAAATGCTCAGCTCTGTTTGTGTGGGTGGAGGCCTCTGGTCAAAGACAAGGCTGAGTTGGTCGGGGAGGATGTAACATAGATGGAAAACATTTGGGTGGTTGCAGATGAAGAGGCTCATGGCACATAACCCATCAGAAAATGGTTCTACTGAACTGGAAAGACAAGGAGAAAACTGGCAAGCTAAAAAATAATACAATGGGCAAAAAATATTGTTAACAAATTATCTGTAAATAAATCATCTAATTCTTTTGTCACCCTGAAATCTCGATATGAGAAGAAGAGAAATTAAAAAAAATATATATGTTCTCTTCTTAGAACTGACTCACCTGCAGAGATTGACCTTGTCTGCAAGATTGCCAAAGAATCTGGTGCTTTCGATGCTGTTTCCTCTAACCACTGGGCCCTAGGGTGGCAGAGGGGCTGTAGACTTGGCTCGAGCAGTGAAGGGGGCTTCCAGTCAGAAGAGTAACTTCAGATTTCTGTACAGCCTGGAGGTAAGGTTAAAAAACAAGTCTTTGAGTTGGTGAACAAAAGAATATCACATGTAAAGCACTCTACTTTTATACTCAACAACTTGGTAACCAGAAGTGAGCAAACTAAGTTAATGCATCACAGCACTGTTTCTTCTGTTAACCATGCTTCTTTTAGAAATTATATTTGGACTAAATAATGATACTGTGTTTTTTTTTTTTAATCAATCAGACCTCAAGCTCTATTCTATAGAACTGGTTTTAAATTAGCAATTCAGCAAGTTAAAAGCAACTTTGGTTGCACAAGATGCAACATAAGGAATTAGTCTTGGGCTGTTTCTGTCCACTGTCTGCAGTGTACTTATTCTGTCACCAGTCACTTAAAAAATAAAAAATTGAGATCTGTCCATGCTGATTATGCTAACTAAACAAACATACGTCTAGTGTTAGCTAAGGTTGTTGCTAACTTGGCATATCTAGTCTGATGTCCAAAAAAGAAAATAGTAGAAAAGGGAAGCTTTATCATGACACACGAGGGAATAGAGAAAGTGGTTATCATTTTAGCTTGATTGGCTACTTTAATCACTGTATACCTTACAGAGCAGCTGTACATGTTTTGAATACTCATCATCAGTTCTTTGTAAGTTGCCCTGTATTTCCCTGTATCATACTCTGAATGACTTCAGTACAGTACAGTCTCGATCATCTGATGTAAACGGGACTGGCCCATTGTCGGATAAGTGAAAAGTCAGATAATACTGAAAACAATGGTAACCCCTCAAACTGAAAACCTACTTTATGCACGAAGAACAGGTGTAGAGTATATTCTCCGAGGACAAGCAGGCTGCTTGTTCTCACTGATGGGTGACGTCCACGGCAGCCCCTCCAATCGGAACACTTTACTAGCAAAGGCCTTTGCTAGTCCCCGCGCGCTCATGCGCACCGCGCATGCGCGGCCGTCTTCCCGCCCGAACCGGCTCGTGTTCGTCAGTCTTCTTTTGTCCGCGCTCGGTACGGTCGTGTTTTCGCCGTGTCGTGCCCCGCAAAGTCGACCTCGCGCGTTCTTCGTGTTGTTTTAAAAAAAAAAAAAAAAATCCATTCTGTGTGTGGAAAGAGACTCTTTAGTCTTTTTTCCCCCCGCTATTTCCAGCTTTTTCGCCCCGGTAAGTTTTCTTTCGTCGTCGGGGTAGGCCGCTTTTAGGCCTCGGGTCGAAGTTTTCTTCCCCTTGTTTTTCGGGTGCCTTTTCCGCCATTTCGACTTTTGATCTCGCCGGCGTGATTTTTCCGCCCATGACATCGAAGTCTTCCAGCGGCTTCAAGAAGTGCACCCAGTGCGCCCGGGTCATCTCGCTCACTGACAGGCACGCGTCGTGTCTTCAGTGCTTGGGGGCTGGGCACCGCCCGCAGGCCTGTAGTCTGTGTTCCCTTTTGCAAAAGCGGACTCAGGTAGCGAGATTGGCCCAGTGGAACGTTTTGTTCTCGGGCTCTTCGTCGGCATCGGCACCGGGGGTATCGAGTGCATCGACGTCTTCAGCGTCCAGAGCTTCATCCTCGGCTGCCAGTGCATCGAGGCATCGGCCCTCTGCATCGGCGCTGAGACATCGGACAGCTGCATCGACGTCGGTGGTACCGGGACCTCGTCAGCTGATGTCGTCGGACGGTGGTGCTTCGTCTGGAGTGCAGGTGAGGGCTGTCCATTCCCCTGCTGGTGGCGGTGAGCCTTCGGGTGGGTCTCCCCCTACCCTGAGGGCTCCTGCAGTACAGCCCCCCCGAGACCGACCTCCTTCGGCCTCGGCCCCGAGGAAGCGACGGTTGGATTCTACGTCCTCCTCGTCGGTGCCGGGAAGCTCCGGTGACATGCTTCGTCCCAAGAAGTCGAAGAAGCATCGTCACCGGTCTCCTTCCCGTGTCGGCATCGAGAGCTCTGTGTCGCCGAGGGAGTCGGCACCCAGTAGGCATCGGCACCGAGAGGACCGCTCACCCTCTGTCCAGGAGGTGTCGATGCGCTCCACTCTGGACAGCCCTGAACAGCCTCCACGCCCGGAACAGGTTCTGACGTCGACGCCTGCATCGACATCCATGCCTTTCTCTGCAGCCACTCTGAACGAGAGCCTCCGGGCCGTTCTCCCAGAGATTCTGGGAGAGCTGTTGCGCCCTACCCCTCCGGTACCGGCGGTGCTTGCGCCACCGGTACCGTCGAGTGCGGCGCCGGCTGGTCCATCGCCCGAGGTGAGGTCGCCGGCGTCGGTGCCGCGTGCGGTACCGGCTGCCGTCGCCTCCCAGGAAGGCTCCCCGACTACGTCGGCGGAGGGAGCTTCGCCGATGCGGGCGAGGGAGTCTACCTCTCGACGCCCCCATCGTGGACGTGGCTCCACGGAGTCGAGTCGGGCGAGGTTGCAGACACTGGTCCGTGAACTTGTGTCTGACACCGAGGGTGAGGCCTCGTGGGAAGAGGAAGAAGACCCCAGATATTTCTCTGACGAGGAGTCTGAAGGTCTTCCTTCCGATCCCACTCCCTCTCCTGAGAGGCAGCTTTCTCCTCCCGAGAGTCTGTCTTTTGCTTCCTTTGTCCGGGAGATGTCTACGGCCATCCCCTTCCCGGTGGTTGTGGAGGACGAGCCCAGGGCTGAAATGTTTGAGCTCCTGGACTATCCTTCTCCACCTAAGGAAGCGTCCACAGTACCCATGCATCATGTCCTCAAAAAGACATTGCTGGCGAACTGGACCAAGCCTCTAACTAATCCCCACATTCCCAAGAAGATCGAGTCCCAGTACCGGATCCATGGGGACCCAGAGCTGATGCGCACTCAGTTGCCTCATGACTCTGGAGTTGTGGATTTGGCCCTAAAGAAGGCTAAGAGTTCTAGGGAGCATGCTTCGGCGCCCCCGGGCAAGGACTCTAGAACCTTAGACTCCTTTGGGAGGAAGGCCTACCATTCTTCTATGCTCGTGGCCAAAATTCAGTCCTATCCTACCAGCTCTACACGAGCATACACATGCGGAACAATGTGCAGCAGTTGGCGGGCTTGGTGGATGCGCTCCCCCCTGAGCAAGCCAAGCCTTTTCAGGAGGTGGTCAGGCAGCTGAAGGCGTGCAGAAAATTCCTGGCCAGAGGGGTGTATGACACCTTTGATGTTGCGTCCAGGGCCGCTGCTCAAGGTGTGGTGATGCGCAGACTCTCATGGCTGCGTGCCTCCGACCTGGAGAATAGAATCCAGCAGCGGATTGCGGACTCGCCTTGCCAGTGCGGATAATATTTTTGGAGAGAAGGTCGAACAGGTGGTAGAGCAGCTCCACCAGCGGGACACCGCATTCGACAAGTTCTCCCGCCGGCAGCCTTCAGCATCTACCTCTACAGGTAGAAGATTTTTCGGGGGAAGGAAGACTGTTCCCTACTCTTCTGGCAAGCGTAGGTACAATCCTCCTTCTCGACAGCCTGCGGCCCAGGCTAAGCCCCAGCGCGCTCGCTCTTGTCAGCAGCGTGCGCCTCAGCAAGGCCCCTCGGCTCCCCAGCAAAAGCAAGGGACGAGCTTTTGACTGGCTCCAGCAGAGCATAGCCGACATCCAAGTGTCAGTGCCGGGCGACCTGCCAGTCGGAGGGAGGTTGAAAGCTTTTCACCAAAGGTGGTCTCTCATAACCTCCAATCAGTGGGTTCTCCAAATAGTCCGGCAAGGATACACCCTCAATTTGGCCTCAAAACCTCCAAATTGTCCACCGGGAGCGCAGTCTTACAGCTTCCAGCACAAGCAGGTACTTGCAGAGGAACTCTCCGCCCTTCTCAGCGCCAATGCGGTCGAGCCCGTGCCATCCGGGCAAGAAGGGCTGGGATTCTATTCCAGGTACTTCCTTGTGGAAAAGAAAACAGGGGGGATGTGTCCCATCCTAGACCTAAGGGCCCTGAACAACTATCTGGTCAAAGAAAAGTTCAGGATGCTTTCCCTGGGCACCCTTCTTCCCATGATTCAGGAAAACGATTGGCTATGCTCTCTGGACTTAAAGGATGCCTACACACACATCCCGATACTGCCAGCTCACAGGCAGTATCTGCGATTTCAGCAAGGAAATCACTTCCAGTACTGTGTGCTACCCTTTGGGCTCGCCTCTGCGCCCAGGGTGTTCACAAAGTGCTTGGCTGTAGTAGCAGCGGCACTTCGCAGGCTGGGGGTGCACGTGTTCCCATATCTCGACGATTGGCTGGTGAAGAACACATCCGAGGCAGGAGCCCTGCAGTCCATGCAGATGACTATTCGCCTCCTGGAGCTACTGGGGTTTGTGATAAATTATCCAAAGTCCCATCTTCTCCCAGTGCAGAAACTCGAATTCATAGGAGCTCTGCTGGATTCTCGGACGGCTCGCGCCTACCTCCCGGAGGCGAGAGCCAACAACTTGTTGTCCCTCGTCTCGCGGGTGCGAGCGTCACAGCAGATCACAGCTCGGCAGATGTTGAGATTGCTGGGCCACATGGCCTCCACAGTCCATGTGACTCCCATGGCCCGCCTTCACATGAGATCTGCTCAATGGACCCTAGCTTCCCAGTGGTTTCAGACTGCTGGGGATCTAGAAGACGTGATCCACCTGTCCACGAGTTTTCTCAAATCCCTGTATTGGTGGACGATTTGGTCCAATTTGACTCTGGGACGTCCTTTCCAAATTCCTCAGCCACAAAAAGTGCTGACCACGGATGCGTCTCTCCTGGGATGGGGAGCTCATGTCGATGGGCTTCACACCCAAGGAAGCTGGTCCTTCCAGGAACGCGATCTGCAGATCAATCTTCTGGAGTTGCGAGCGATCTGGAACGCTCTGAAGGCTTTCAGAGATCGGCTGTCCCACCAAATTATCCAAATTCAGACAGACAACCAGGTTGCCATGTACTACGTCAACAAGCAGGGGGGCACCGGATCTCGCCCCCTGTGTCAGGAAACCGTCAGCATGTGGCTCTGGGCTCGCCGTCACGGCATGGTGCTCCAAGCCACATATCTGGCAGGCGTAAACAGCAGACTGGCCGACAGGTTGAGCAGGATTATGCAACCTCACGAGTGGTCGCTCAATTCCCGTGTAGTGCGACAGATCTTCCAGGTGTGGGGCACCCCCTTGGTAGACCTCTTCGCATCTCGAGCCAACCACAAAGTCCCTCAGTTCTGTTCCAGGCTTAAGGCCCACGGCAGACTGGCATCGGATGCCTTCCTCCTGGACTGGGGGGAAGGTCTGCTGTATGCTTATCCTCCCATACCTCTGGTGGGGAAGACTTTGTTGAAACTCAAGCAAGACCGAGGCACCATGATTCTGATTGCTCCTTTTTGGCCGCGTCAGATCTGGTTCCCTCTTCTTCTGGAGTTGTCCTCCGAAGAACCGTGGAGATTGGAGTCTTTTCCGACCCTCATCACACAGGACGAAGGGGCACTTCTGCATCCCAACCTCCGGTCCCTGGCTCTCACGGCCTGGATGTTGAGAGCGTAGACTTTGCCTCTTTGGGTCTGTCGGAGGGTGTCTCCCGAATCTTGCTTGCTTCCAGGAAAGATTCCACTAAGAGGAGTTACTTCTTTCTATGGAGGAGGTTTGCCGTCTGGTGTGACAGCAAGGCCCTAGATCCTCGCTCTTGTCCTACACAGACCCTTCTTGAATACCTTCTGCACCTGTCTGAGTCTGGTCTCAAGACCAACTCTGTAAGGGTTCACCTTAGTGCAATCAGTGCATACCATTACCGTGTGGAAGGTAAGCCGATCTCAGGACAGCCTTTAGTTGTTCGCTTCATGAGAGGTTTGCTTTTGTCAAAGCCCCCTGTCAAGCCTCCTACAGTGTCATGGGATCTCAATGTCGTTCTCACCCAGCTGATGAAACCTCCTTTTGAGCCACTGAATTCCTGCCATCTGAAGTACTTGACCTGGAAGGTCATTTTCTTGGTGGCAGTTACTTCAGCTCGTAGAGTCAGTGAGCTTCAGGCCCTGGTAGCCCAGGCCCCTTACACCAAATTTCATCACAACAGAGTAGTCCTCCGCACTCACCCTAAGTTCTTGCCAAAGGTTGTGTCGGAGTTCCATCTGAACCAGTCAATTGTCTTGCCAACATTCTTTCCCCGTCCTCATTCCTGCCCTGCTGAACGTCAGCTGCACACATTGGACTGCAAAAGAGCATTGGCCTTCTATCTGGAGCGGACACAGCCCAACAGACAGTCTGCCCAATTGTTAGTTTCTTTTGATCCCAATAGGAGAGGAGTGGCTGTGGGGAAACGCACCATATCCAATTGGCTAGCAGATTGCATTTCCTTCACTTACGCCCAGGCTGGGCTGGCTCTTGAGGGTCATGTCACGGCTTATAATGTTAGAGCCATGGCAGCGTCGGTAGCCCACTTGAAGTCAGCCTCTATTGAAGAAATTTGCAAAGCTGCGACTGTGGTCATCTGTCCACACATTCACATCTCATTACTGCCTGCAGCAGGATACCCGACGCGACAGTCGGTTCGGGCAGTCAGTTCTTCAGAACCTGTTTGGGCTTTAGGATCCAACTCCACCCCCCGAGGGCCCTGTTTGTTCTGTTCCAGGCTGCACTCTCAGTTAGTTGGTAAATTTTTTAGGTCAATCTCAGTTATGTCCTCGCCGTTGCGAGGCCCATTTGACCATGGTTGTTGTTTTGAGTGAGCCTGGGGGCTAGGGATACCCCATCAGTGAGAACAAGCAGCCTGCTTGTCCTCGGAGAAAGCGAATGCTACATACCTGTAGAAGGTATTCTCCGAGGACAGCAGGCTGATTGTTCTCACAAACCCGCCCGCCTCCCCTTTGGAGTTGTGTCTTCCCTTGTTTTGTCTTGCTACATACGGGACTGACGAACACGAGCCGGTTCGGGCGGGAAGACGGCCGCGCATGCGCGGTGCGCATGAGCGCGCGGGGACTAGCAAAGGCCTTTGCTAGTAAAGTGTTCCGATTGGAGGGGCTGCCGTGGACGTCACCCATCAGTGAGAACAATCAGCCTGCTGTCCTCGGAGAATACCTTCTACAGGTATGTAGCATTCGCTTTTTATTAAAATACTAGTAAAAAAGAAAAGCCCGTTTCTCACTGAAATGAAACGGGCACTAGCAAGTCAATGACCTTCTGCCATTAATGTTCTCACCCCTCCTCTACCCCTCCCCCCTGTTGTCTCAGGACCCCCCTCCCCCCTTGTCATCAGCAAGCACCCCCCCCCCCCCCCCCCCCCTGTCTCAGGACCCATCCCTCTATCCTCCGATGTCTGCACCCTATTCCCTCCCATTTCCGCTGGCCAGTGCCTCCCTCCCTCTCTCTCTGTGGCCTCCGACAGCAAGGAGGACGTGTGCGGGTGCCCCAGCTCTTACGTGGCAGCTGCTGTTTAAAAAGTTTTCCCTCCTGCTCATCCAGCAGCTCTGAAGTGCAGCAAGTACAGACACCACTTGTTTCGGCTGTTCCTCTGGTCCCTCCCTCATTTCCTGTTTGCAGAAGGGCGGTACCACAGGAACTGCAGAAGTCTTGCGAGTCCGCCATTGGAAGTCTTGGCGGCCATTTTGAACAGTGATCCAGCAGCGGGGGAGGGTCAGTGCCAGCAGCGGGGCAGGCAGGACCGGTAATCTTTCCTGCCTGCCCAGAAGAATTCGTTACACAACCTGGGTGGCTGGAGGGGAGGCAGGTGAGAGAGCAGGGTTGTTGGACATGCGTGGCTGGAGGGGGGCAGGGGGAGTGGAGGGTCGCTGGACATGGGTGGCTGCAGGGAGGGTAGGGGGAGAGGGAGGGGGTGAAGTTGGTCCTGAGACCAGAGAGGTGGGGGTGGAAGCGGGTCCTCAGACCATAAAGGGGGGAGGGGGGTCCTGAGAGAGGGGGGTGGGGCACACACTCACTCACTCTGTCTCTCACATACACTCTCTGACACACTCTCTGTCTATCACACTTTATCTCTCTGTCACACACAGACACTCTCGCTCTCACGCAAACACACACACACTCTCTCTGACACACACACTCCATCTCTCACACACACAATCTCTCTCAGTGTAATATAGTACCTACACTGCATAAATGCACAGGAGGTGAGTCTCTTTCATTTGAAAGAAAGCTCTGGAACGAGGGGACATAGGATGAAGGTGGAAGGGGATAGTAACCTGAAGAAATACTTCTTCACAGAAATGGTGGTGACTTTGTGGAACTGCCTCCAGGTGGAAGTGGTGGAGATGAAAACAGTTTCTGAACTAAAGAGAGCTTGGGACAAGTATGTAGGATCTCCAAGGAAGTGATAGGAAGAGTAGGTGGCATGGATGGGTAGACTGGATAGGTCAGGGCTCAACAAATCCCGGGTGTCAGGTCGCCATGGCACCTAGAAATTTCATCCTGGAGTCTGGGATTTCATACCCCCCAAAGTTTTTTCCCCCCCATTCACAGTGCTGCCTCTGAAACAGCTTTTGTGGCTCTGTACAGCGATCAAGCTCTCCACATCATACTTGAGCCGTGTTGTGCAGGATGTTTGGGAAATCTCACATAACTTGAAACCGCAAGACTTCCCGAATTTCTCTCTTATTACAGGAGAGAGTTTCAGGCCTTATGATGGGCAAATTGTGTGCAAAACACAACAAATAACGCAGAATTTTAAAATATTGTGCTCAGAATTTTCAAAAGTTTTGCGCCAAATTCTCCCAGGCGTAAATGCAGTGCCTTTAAGAAAGGGGTAACATGATGAAACTTCTTTATATTTTGGATTAACACAAGATGTTGCAACATGTTTTCACAGACTGTGAAATGGAACGATGCCACCTCCTGATGGCCCTTCCTTTTCCACTAACCCCTTCTGATCTTCTGAAGTCCCCCTTTCTACAGCCTCCCAATGCTCTCCCCCCCCCCCCCCCCCCCCCCCCCCCGGGAGTCTACCTTTTCAAATCCCTGGGATCTAGTGGGGATGGAGCAGGAGCAATCCACAGTTGCTCCTGGTCCGTGTGGCATCTGGTTCAAAATGGAGCCTGTGATCTGAGGGGTTTGAAATTGGCCAGCCCCTTTAAAGTACTCACAGGCAGTATGACTGACATTGCTTTTGCAAGGTTGATTGCAAGCGGCATTATTCATGTACTGGGAGAGTGATTATTCTACAGTATTGGGATACTGTAAGTTACTCACTTCCATTGGTAATTAAGGTGTGGTAAAAGACCATTTTCTACTAAACTATCCTGCTATTTAAAATCCAAACCCGTAAACCTTCTTTTCATTCAAGATGAAGGCTGAAAATCAGAACTCTGTGTGAGAGGCATGCTTTTAATGTATTTTGATATGTTGTTTCTTTATCTTCCATGTGTTCAAGCAGAAACTAGACCTTAGATACTGTACATTTCTCCCAAATTAAAAAAAACATTCCGTAAATGGTACAGGAAACTAGACAGAATGACTTTTTGGCCTGCACATCTCTACTACTGATAGTTCATCTGATATCTTTTACTATGGGGCTCATTTTTGAAGCAGAAAAATGTCCATAAAGTGACACAAAGCAGCATTTGGACATTTCTTTTTTCACCGAAACCCATTTTTAAGACGTTTTTCTATGTTGGGGGTAGAATTTGGGTGTCCTAACATTTGGGTATTTTTCTGCCATAATGGAACAAAGCAAAAATGTCCAGGGCTAAAAGTTTAATGTTTTGTGCTAGACCTGTTTTAATAATGACTGTCATAAAAAAGTGCCCCGGATGACCACTGCCCCCCCCCCCCCCCCCCCAAAGATGTGAAAGAAACAGTACATACCAGGCTGTATGACAGCTTTAGAAGTTATGGCCAGTCCTATTATAGGGGAAGGGAAATGGGACTTAATATACCGCCTTTCTGAGGTTTTTGCAACTACATTCCAAACGGTTTACATATATTCAGGTACTTATTTTGTACCAGGGGCAATGGAGGGTTAAGTGACTTGCCCAAAGTCACAAGGAGCTGCAATGGGAATCGAACTCAGTTCCCCAGGATCAAAGTCCACTGCACTAACCACTAGGCTACTCCTCCACTCCATAGAAGCAAGCAGGTCCCTGGAGTAGCCTAGTGGTCAGTGCAGTGCACTGAGGAAAAGGGGACCCAGGCCATATCCCCACATCTAACTGTTTCACTTGTGGTTGAAAGTGTGAGCCCTCCAAAACCCACCAAAAACCTACTGTGCCCACATATAGGTGACACCTGCAGACAAAAGGGTATTGTAGTAGTATATAATTGGGTATAGTAGGTTTTTTGTGAGCTCACTGTACAATAAAAGAGGATAATGGTTAGATGTGTACCTGGGACCTTTTATGTGAAGTGCACTGCAGTGCCCCCTGCTCTGTTGGATGTCTTTGTGGCCAGTCTAAGAATGCTGGCTCCTCCTACATCCCAAAGACTTGATTTTGTTCATTTTTCACTTGGACATGGGTTTTGGGTTTATTTTTTTAATGGTCCAAAAAGATAGATGCACTGAGCACAACAATGTCTAGCAAATGGCCATTTTCAACAAAAAAAAAATAGGCAGTTTGCTGTTTTGAAAATTGCTGTATTTGCTACTCGAATTCTAGACATTTTTCAGGTTTGAAAATGACTATGTTTGCTACTGGATTTTTGAACATTGTTCTCAAAATGACCAAAGTCAGATTTAGATATCATATGAAAAATGCCCCTCTGTATCACCTATTCATCAGTATAGTATAAATCCACAGTTTTCTATATCACAATATGGGTTGCAATTTTCATTCTGTTGTATTAGTGATTCTCAGACTCTCTTGTCATTAAGAACCAATTCTTCCTGTCAGTGGAAAAAAACATTAACAATACTGTATGGCCTGCTTGCTGGGGAACTGCTAGTATTTCCTGAGTATAGCACGTACATTCTCAGCACACTAGTTTTTGGATCTGTTGTTCTTGATGCTTGCTGGGGTACTAAGGAGCCAGTATGTCTGCAGTGTATCATTTGACTAACACTACACATAAATTAATTACTTTGCTGAATGAGCTATATTTAAACCACATGGAATAATTTTCCCTGTTTAAAGTTTTCTAGTTAATATTTTAATAGTAAATATGTCTAGTTTTTGCATTTTTCTGAGGATAAAGTTCTTTTCTTATCATAAACTGTAACTTACCCTTAGTCATAATTTTTTTCTACAATCAGTAGAAAAAATATGTAGGTCATGTTTAGAGTTCACAAGAGAAAATGTGTTCCTGTATTAGAGATGCAATAGATAATTGTATTGATGTAAGAGGAGTGGCCAAGTTCAACCCGCAGATGGTAGAGTACTCTACATTTAAAAAGGAAGTTGCAAGAGATGGGAAGAGGAAACATTTGCTCTTTCCTTGCTTGAAAAGGAAAGCGGCAACAAAGAGTTGAAAATTAACATCTGATCTCTTCTAGCTTTGTCATGTCTGAAAAGTCAGGAGGAGGAGGTGATTAGAGGCTTGAAATGCAGTATCTGGAAATGTCAGAAGGGATTCAGAAAGCCAACTGTTCAAAGATTCAGTAGTCCTAGCAAACCAGTCTGGTTTTCAGGCCACCCACAATGAATATGCATGAGATAAATTTGCATGCACTGCCTCCATTATGTGCAAATCTATCTCATGCGTATTTATTGTGGGTATCTGGAAAACCTTGCTGGGTGGGTTGAGACGTCTGCTGTAGAGAAAGGTAATGGAATAGAGAAAGAGAAGGCCAGAAAATCATTTTGGAGGCAATTCTATAATAGAGTTCCACTATTTAGGTTCTATTAAGAACACTTATGCACATACATTTCCTTAAAGAATTCTAGTGTGAACTCACATCAGTGCCCCAAAATGTACGTGCATGTGACTTACAGCATTCTGTTAGTAGCCTGTGTAAATATTGACCCCGCCCATACCCGTCCCCTGTGAACATCCCTCTAACAATCACGTTTTGTGCCATTTTGTCACGTAATAATAGAATAGCGCTTACGCATACTACTGCCATTTACAAACATAAGGGTACACTTAGGGAGTCTTTTACTTAGGCGCGCTGGCGTTTTTAGCATGCATTAAAAATAGGCGCAAGCTAAAGGCACCCATAGGAATACGTTGGCGTCTTTAGCATTTACTGCACTCTAAAAACACCAGCGCACCTTAGTAAAAGACCACCTTATTAATGTGAATGGCAGTATTCTATAAATGTAAATATTCGAAGGCGGGGGGGGGGGGGGGGGAGGTTGTCCAGCAGTGCTCCAGAATATATCAATTGCATTCAAGTATTTCCTAGGACTGAAAAATGTCTTTAGATATTTGAATTGTTCAACTTCATATATCGTCTCTAGCCTTGAACTTTTAGTAATCAGTAAAACCATCATTATTTGGAAACCACACATTAGGTGTCTAATGCATTGGTTTTACAGAGGGACCTTAAATTAGTAGAGGGACCCCTGAATGCTAGGTGAATGTTTCTGTGACCAAGTGAAGTCATCTGGTTACAAATATAAATAAACAGTATGTTTATGTTCATTTTCTAAAGGAAATGCATTCCAATTAGAATTGTTTTATAACTATTTGAGGGGGGGGGGGGGACACACCAAGGAGGTAAATGTAGATACAGCTTAAATTGTTCTTCTCTTAGTGCTGAGGTGCTTTGCTGCCAGAATAGTCCTCTCCCAGATTATATTGTCATCCACCATCTTCTTTCTTTCATTTGAATTTTTGTCTTTATTTTTGATAAGCAGAGATAATGAGGCACTGAACTCATAGCAACTGGTAGACTTTTAAGTGATTTTTTTGCTGTCACCATTTTATGGCTGCATTGAGAGGTAGGAGCACAGAATAATTTGGTGAGGATGTAGTTCGCCACCACTCCAAAATGCTGTTGCTGAATGCTGTTGGATGGTCTACTGATATTTCAGATGACCTCACTGTTTCTTTTACAATCATTTGCAACTTTTGCAGTAAAACTATCTTCTCCAAGACTGCAGAAACACTGACATAGAGTTCTACTTGTAAGACATTCTGTTAAATAATCTTAACTTGCCTCTGCCTCTCTACAGTAGTTAATGGCCAGATATTCAAAAGGGTTTACCTGCCTGGTTAAACCACACTGAGCGGGCCAGATCCTGATATTCAGTGACACTTAACCAGACCATGCTGCTAAATACCGGCACTAATCGGCCATCTGAAAACTGGGCAGTGCAGGGGCAGTCTGGGAACAGAGGTCAGTGGCCAGATAAGGTGACACAAAAGACTGTCCTGTCTTTCACAGTTAGCATGTGGGCACCAGGTTGCTACCCTTTCTAAGCCCCTCTCTGACCCATCCCATACCCATGTTCCAGTTCCCCCCCCTCCCCCAGCTTCCTGATCTGACCTGCTCTGTTCCTCAACCATCCCCACAGCACCACCACCCCCTTTCACCCTTGGGACATACCCAGGGGAGATCTCTGGTGTCTAATGTGATGGTGCCGGAGTGGACCCCTTTCCTCTCCTGTTCTGGGCCTCAAATAGTCAGTGCTTGCACCGAGCTGATTCAGATCAGGAAGCTGGGGGGTTTGGAAATGCGGTTCATATCAGGAAGCAGGAGGGGGATCAAAACAGAGTGAGGGGATCAGGAAGGATCAGAAATGAGGAGGTGCACAAAGATCAGGAGATTGGTCTGATGTATCCATTAGGCAGGTTCTGGCCAAATATTAGATGGGACCCGCATAAGTTCAGCCATACCCAGATATTCAGTGCCAGTGCCTGGATATTACCCGGCATTAAATATCCAAGTCTAATTTAGCTGACATCAGTGCTTAAAAAACTGCTGAGTTCCGCCAGCTGAATACTGACTGGAATGTCCTTTTCTATGAATCAGTGTTCAAACTTGTATTTCATTTTGTCTTAGGTAAGCAGAATGATAGCAGGCACTGTAAAGGTTCTTATTATACCTAACCATAATGGGACCCATGTTGCTCTCATCCTGTAGATTTTGGGCACCTCATGCCACTTTGGTACGATGTGTAAGGAAGGCAGTTTTTGCAAGTAAAGGTTGGTATTAGAGGTTCAACCTTAGAGGAGTTGTCCCTTTCAGCCAGTAGTTTGCCATGAGTTTGGTGACAAGGGAAAGGAGAAATGAGATGTTTATTTCATATGCACATTGTTGGTATTTTTTTTCTGTAGTACAAAATTAATACTGAATACTATACCGCTATAACAGTCTTCTGCTATGAAGAGATTTAAAGATAATGCTAGTTGCTAGGCAATCTAATATAATAAAACGCACCCTCAACGTTCTGAGGACAACGTTCTGTGAAGCCTGAAGCCTTGAAGCCTTGAAGCCATCTGACGTCACTCCCAGGCTGAAGGGTTCGCGGATTCGTGGTGTGAAGCCTTCAAGCCAGCCAGCCGTCTTTGCCCCGCCCTCGCCTCAAACCAAACAAATCCGGAAGCGAAGTGTCAGGGAAGGAGGCGGCGCTCCCGACGTCTAGCCTTCCCTTCGCTGTGTTCCGCCTTCAAAAGAAGGCGGGAGACAGCGAAGGGAAAGCAAGACGTCGGGGAGCGCCGCCTCCTTCCCTGACGTTTCGCTGCACGAACCGCCACGGAGGTAAAGTTAAAACGAAGAAGAAAAAAAAAAGGGATGCATGGATGCGAAGGGGGGGGGATGCATGGATGCGAAGGGGGGGACATGGATGCGAAGGGGGGGAGAAGAGGGCGGGCCAGGCTGGGACATGGGAGAGAGAGGAGCATGGATGCGAGGGGGGGGGTCATGGAAGGGAGAGAGGGGACTTGCTGGAAAAGGATGAATGGAGGCGGCAGGGGACAGAGGAGCATGGATGGGCATGGAATGGGAGGGCAGGGCTCAGGGAGAGAGGGGAATTACTGGAAAGGGATGAATGAAGGGGCCAGGGGGGCAGAGGAGCATGGATGGGCATGGATTGGGAGGGCAGGACTAAGGGAGAGAGGGAAATTGCTGGATAGGGATGAATAGAGGGGACAGATGGGCATGGATGGATATGGATTGCAGGGCAGGCCTCAGGTAGAGAGGGCAATTGCTGGATAGGGAAAAATGGAGGGGCCAGGTGACAGATGAGCATGGATTGGAAGGGCAGGACTCAGGGAGAGGGAAATTGCTGGATAGGGATGAATGGAGGGGACAGATGGCCATGGATGGATATGGATTGCAGGGCAGGCCTCAGGCAGAGAGGGAAAATGCTGGATAGAGAAAAATGGAGGGGCCAGGTGACAGAGGAGCATGGATGGGCATGGATTGGAAGGGCAGGACTCAGGGAGAGGGGAATTGCTGGATAGGGATGAATGGAGGGGACAGATGGGCATGGATGGATATGGATTGCAGGGCAGGCCTCAGGCAGAGAGGGGAAATGCTGGATAGGGAAAAATGGAGGGGCCAGGTGACAGAGGAGCATGGATGGGCATGGATTGGAAGAGCAGGGACTCAGGGAGAGGGGAATTGCTGGATAGGGATGAATGGAGGGGTCAGATGGGCATGGATGGATATGGATTGCAGGGCAGGCCTCAGGCAGAGAGGGGAAATGCTGGATAGGGATGAATGGAGGGGGCAGGTGACAGAGAAACATGGATGGCCATGGATTGGGAGGGCAGGGCTCAGGGAGAGAGGGGAATTGCTGGAAAAGGATGAATGGAGGGGGCAGGGGACAGATGGCCATGGATTGGGAGGGCACGGCTCACACTCTCTCTCTCATATACAATGTCTTTCTGACTCTCACTCTCACACACTCTGTCTCACACTGTATCACATTCACTCTCTATGTGCCACACAGTCACTCACACACTCGCTTGGTCTCATACACACACTCTCTCTCACACTGTGTCTCACATACACACTTGCACACACTCTCATTCTCACACACACACTCTCTCACAAACACACTCACACCCAGACTCACTCTCTCTCTCACACACTCACACTTTCACTCTGACTCTCAAACAGTCACTCTCACATACACTCTCCCAAACATACACACTCCAAGGAAAACCTTGCTAGCGCCCGTTTCATTTGTGTCAGAAACGGGCCTTTTTTACTAGTACATTCATAAGTCTCTTTCCTGTTATTAGATCTGACCCTTAGTGGTCCATGATGTCATCTCTTTCTTCCCCTTCTTTCTCCTTCCCGCCTGAGAAAATTAAAACCCATCAGATAGGAGGCAGTATTCTGTTGTGGATTAGGAATTTGTGGATGGATAGAAAACCGAGGGTGGGGTTAAATGGTCAATGCTCTCAGTGGAGGAGGGTGAATAGTGGAGTGCCCCAGGGATCTGTACTGAGACCGGTGCTATTTAACACACTTATTAATGATTTGGAAATAGGAATGAAAAGTAAGGTGATTAAATCAGCAGAAAACACAAAACTATTCAAAGTTGTTAAAACGCATGTGAATTGTGAAAAATTGCAGGAAAACCTTAGGAAGTTGGAACACTGGGCATCCAAATGGCAGGTGACATTTAATGTGGACAAGCGCAAAGTGATGCGCATTGGAAAGAATAATCCAAATCATAGTTATTTGATACTAGGTTCCACTCTAGGAGTTGAGCACCCAAGAAGAGAGAGTGCAGTGGAAGAGTAGCCTAATGGTTAGTTCAGTGGGCTGAGAACTTGGAGAACTGGATTCAAATCCCACTGCAGCTCCTTGTGACCTGGCAAGTCACTTATCCCTTGTATGGTGGTGAAGCCTCTCTCAGCGCATCCCAGGATGTACTGGGTAGGGCTGGGCACTGCCATTTTCAAGGCGGCGCCAGAAGAGGAGGGAGTGTACTACTCCCTCCTCCACCACTCAGGTACAGGGGGATAGGGAAGGGGGCCACTAGACCACCAGGTTGGGGAGGCTTGTGTTTTTGGCCCTCCAGCCCCCATTTCACTGACTTGGGGTGGAGGATCGAGGGGGGGGCACTAGGCCACCAAGGCCTTGAATTGCAGGGGGGTCTGGGGGTCCCTCAGACCTCCAGCCCCTATGTTTGACAGGTCTGGGCTTTTGACAGCCTGGACCTGTCAAACAAGTGCAGGAGCGCTCAGGCACAATCCTCCCATACTTTTACCCTTTGATCAGAGATAATAGCTGCTTAAATTTGCATACTATTATCTCTGATCACAGGGGGGGTTAAGCCCCCCCCCCCCCCCCCCCCCCCCCCCCGGTCTAACATAGTGCTTCTCAGACTTTGGGCACACCCAGACAGGGTGTCAGGTTATCAACAGTGAATATACATGACATAGATCTGCATGCACTGCTTCTTTGGTATGCAAGCATGAATCTGCATGTGCTTGTAAAACTTTAGTATGGTTAAATCAGGACTGGAAGAACTTGGCAATTGCAACCAAATTGAAAATACCTTTTGATTATTCAAGTATATTTGAATCAATTATTTGCAGATATGAATCTGGATTTAAATCAGGTTAGAGACTTGTACTTCTGCACACAACTCTGAAGACGCAATAGGTTTTACAGAATTAAACCTGCAAAATAGAGAAACAGCAGCCTGAGTATGCGAAATACTGAATGCCTCACTTTCAGTGACTACAAACAATTTTTTTCATGGTGACATTTCTATACTTATGAAATAGCTCTTAGTCTAACTAAGAAGCCTTGATAATCCAGCTGTAGGTGATAGATTCGAGCATTATTTTTAATAATTATCCTTAAATTATAAATTAATAATATAGTTGCATTTTATGTATGACCGGGTCCTACCATTGAACAATGTTTTTTTGCACATGGCCCTTGCTCTTCAGGTCATACTGACATGTAAAAGAGGCTGTGTGTTCCACGGACCATACTTGAGTTTATATAAAAATGACATTTAAAAAAGCTCTTGAAGTTAGACAAATCTAAGGTTAAGGTTAAAAAAAACCAGTTACCTAGAACAGAAAGGCGAGATAAACTAAGTGTGTGGAAAAAGAGATTAAATTTGCAAGCTAAAGCCCCAATGGTCAGAAACAAATGCAGGCGCTAGAGGCCAATAGCTCAGGACTAGCACTCGCATTTGCAAGCGCCATATACTCGGAGGACCCTAGCGCAGAAAACAGTGAGCGTGCCAAAGGATATTGCAAATGGCATACTAATTACATTTAAATTAGGACATTTGCGATTCACTCCCATGCTCAATGCTATGAGCATTGAGCGTTAGGGAGTTGTTCTCGGGTGCTGATCTGGCTGTATTTCTCCGGCACTGTTCAGTGCAGTGCCAGAGTTTTGAGCATCTGCCCCTAAGAAAGAGGGAAACTTTGAAGCAGACGTTGAGAGCTTGGCAGCAGGAAAAGATTATTATTATTATTACATTTGTACCCCGCGCTTTCCCACACAATGCAGGCTCAATGCGGCTTACATAGTAATTTGAAATACAAAGTTAATAGAATTTTAATAAAACAGTAGTAAAACAATGTAAAGTTGGGCTTAGTAGTGTATGATAAGTTGAGCTAGATAATATATGACTAGGATAAAAGAGGGAGACAGGATATGATAGTGTAATTTGGGAGAAAGGGTAAGGAGGGATATAATTAAGGAGAGATGGAAAGAGAAGGATTGGAGGTTGGTATTTAAAAGTCAGAACAGAATTGGGGGTGGAAGTTGGCGAGATTAGAATGAGAAAAGTAGGTGAGGACTTTGAGTGTGTGTGTACCTTATCTCTGCTGCAGCTATGTCAAGTCCTAGACAACTCGGGCTTTGATGTGGCAATCAGTGCATTGGATCATTGCACTTCAGCACGCTAAGAAAAAAAACATTTTCACTCCCGATGCAATAAACTAATGACGTGCATTAGTGGTGTGACATTGAAGAAGTATGCACACCACCAAGATAATCTGCAGTGATTTGCCGTGTTATCAGTAAAATGTCTCTCTTCCTGTTAGTACATTGGCTCATGCACCAATAGGATGGGAGACCTAAAAAAAAAAAAAAAAAACAGGCCTTGGGGGGGGGGGGGGGGGGGGTATCAATATGAGCTACCGCTACCCATAACATGAGACCTGTGCTAAAATACACAAATTAATGATAAAATAACAGAGTTTGTGTTGATAACTCCCCTCCCTTAATGTTGTTGTAAAAGACCAATGAACAGAGAATTACAATAATCTAACCTTGTAAGTAAAAGTACTTGTAACACAGACCTGAACTCATCAGTGGACAAATAAATTAATTTACCTAAATGTCTAAGTTTAAAATTTGAAGACTTTACTACTTCATTTATATATGGTTGCATAAAAAGAGCTTAATTGAACACATCCCTAACAACGAACTTGATTTAGTGCAGGGTATTTGTATAACACTGGATTTACCTAACACTATGATTTCAGATTTATTCAAATTCAATGCTAATTGTTTATCAGTTATCCAGTCTTTGATCCTCCATGGCCACCAATGAAATGGCATGAAATAAATACAAATAAATAAAATATCTTTCATTAACAAATTTTCTAAATTGATTTTCTGTTTTCACAGCTTCCTATTGTTGAAAAGATAAGGATCATTGCACAGAAGATCTATGGTGCCCAAGATATAGAACTGTCTCCTACAGCACAGTCTAAAATAGATCTTTACAGCTGCCAGGTAAAATTTATACACATTAACACAGAGAAGTTAGTATTTTGCTTGTTCTTGGTTTTATAATTTTGTTAGAAGTAATGTCGTTATAGGTGGCCTGATTTCCATTTTGATGGTCCAAGATCAAAACATGCATGGAACCAAAAAAGTGGTACTGGTCATTGGCTTTCTTGTTGATGACAACTAGCCCAGGTTGTTTTTGGTTCCATGCTGTACAACAAAGTAGGAGAGATAGAGATGGTCTAATTCATTCTCAGTCGAAGAAAGACTCTTAATTCGCTGTGAGGGTAATTTTTTAAAGGGTTTTTTTTGCATGTAAACCCATTGTATACATTTAACAGGCCTCTTATAAAATTAAATTATTCGTAAATGTACACATGGGTGACAAGGCTTGTACTTATATGAGATCCAGAGTAAGATGTCTTCAGGGATGGACTGCAGGTAGAGTCATGAGATATACATATGGGTTATCAAATTTGCACCTATGCACATACTTCAGCCATGTACATTTACTCTCAACTCCCACAGCTTCATTTTAGCTGCAATTTTAACAAGTTTTGTGAGGCTATTTCGTAATGAAAAATTAGGTGCCAGCGAGTTAATAAAATAGCATCAAAATACTTCGTTTATAAAGTCAAAGTACATGGTTATGGTTATTCTTTAGTTGATATACCACCATTTGTAATTGACGGCATAGTGGTTTGCAATAGAAACAGAAAAGAACGCCAAAGTTTTGGGGCAGCATCAAGCAATCATAGGCATAGGGAGGTAGGGAGATCAAACAGAAGGGAACAAATCACACATACATTCCAGAGTACAGTTCACTACCACTCAGCAGTTGGAGGGGGATCAGAAATTTTTAACAAAAGCCAACTTAAATAAGTGGGTTGTGAGAACCTACTTAAACTTTGGAAAGGTGAGCTCAAGGCGGAGCATAGATGGAAGAGAATTCCACAGGGATGGGACAGTACAGTAAAGAACAGATTGCCTTGTGGACTCAAGCTTAGCAGTGGCAGGTGGGGGATGTGTAGGTGGCGGTCGTTCAAAGACCTTAGGAGTCTACACGCCTACTAGACTTTATACAATACCAGCATAAGTGCAAAAGAACATACGTACATGTAAGTGCTAGCCCTTACAACAGCTCTATGGCTAGTTAGCATGCTTATAAACTGTGCATCTAAATGCAGACTCAGCCACACTTCACCTGCCCTAACTCTGCCCACACTAAAGGTATGCGCCATGAAACTTAACACACATACCTTCATGCCAATCAGCATTTTTTTTAGGCCATTTACACACATAAGTTAGCAGGTGTTGTGTATATTCTTAGTACCTTCTTTATGGAAAGAGTGGCAGATGTGTGGAATAGCCTCCCAGTCAAGGCAATGGAGACTAATGGGCCCGATAGTCGGACCGCAGGAGTTAAACTTCTGCAGTGCTGAGCCCAGATATTCACCGTTTCTGGTACCAGCATTGAATATTCAGTTTATACTTTGGCCGGTTCAGACTTAACTGGCCAAGCTGATACTTGGTGCTGGCTGGTTAAATTTGAACTTTCTGCTGCTTTTGACACTGTCGATCACAGTATACTCCTCGATACTCTGTCCTCATTTGGATTCCAGGGCTCTGCCCTTTCCTGGTTCTCTTCCTACCTCTCCCTCCGCACCTTCAGTGTTCACTCTGGTGGATCCTCTTCTACTTCTATCCCTCTGCCTGTCGGCGTACCTCAGGGTTCTGTTCTTGGTCCCCTCCTCTTTTCTATATACACTTCATCCCATGGCTTTTTCTACCATCTCTATGCTGATGACTCCCAAATCTACCTTTCTACCCCTGATATCTCACCTTGCATCCAAACCAAAGTTTCAGCATGCTTGTCTGACATTGCTGTCTGGATGTCTCAACGCCACCTGAAATTAAACATGACCAAAACCGAGCTTCTCATTTTCCCCCCCAAACCCAGCTCCCCACTCCCCCCGTTTTCTATTTCTGTTGATGGCTCTCTCATTCTCCCTGTCTCCTCAGCTCGAAACTTTGGGGTCATCTTTGACTCTTCTCTCTCCTTCTCTGCTCATATCCAGCAGATCGCCAAGACCTGTCGTTTCTTTCTTTACAACATCCATAAAATCCGCCCCTTTCTTTTCGAGCACTCTACCAAAACCCTCATCCACACCCTTGTCACCTCTCGTTTAGACTTCTGCAATCTGCTTCTTGCTGGCCTCCCACTTAGTCACCTCTCCCCTCTCCAATTGGTTCAAAACTCTGCTGCTGTCTCGTCTTCCGCCAGGGTCGCTTTACTCATACTACCCCTCTCCTCAAGTCGATTCACTGGCTCCCTATCCGTTTTCGCATCCTGTTCAAACTTCTTCTACTAACCTATAAATGTACTCACTCTGCTGCTCCCCAGTATCTCTCCACACTCGTCCTTCCCTACACCCCTTCCCATGCACTCCGCTCCATGGATAAATCCTTCTTATCTGTTCCCTTCTCCACTACTGCCAACTCCAGACTTCGCGCCTTCTGTCTCGCTGCACCCTACGCCTGGAATAAACTTCCTGAGCTCCCAATGTCTTGCCCCATCCTTGGCCACCTTTAAATCTAGACTGAAAGCCCACCTCTTTAACATTGCTTTTGACTTGTAACCACTCGCCTCCACCTACCCTCCTCTCCTCCTTCCTGTACACATTAATTGATGTGATTTGCTTACTTTATTTTTTGTCTATTAGATTGTAAGCTCTTTGAGCAGGGACTGTCTTCTATGTTTGTGCAGCGCTGTGTACGCCTTCTAGCGCTTTAGAAATGCTAAATAGTAGTAGTGGTAGTCACATGGCCAAATATGGCTGCCAAACGCACAGAAATCAGCAGATAGCTGGTTATATCGTAAGATATAACCAGCTATCTGCTAACCGGTTATGGGGCATTTAACCAGCCAGGTGCCGATCCTGGGCAGTTAAATGCTTGAGAATATCAGGGAGTAAGACTGTATCTGAATTCCAAGAAAGCATAAAACAAGTACATAGGATGAGGATAGTAGGTGGGATGGATGGACAGACTAGATAGGCCATACGGTCTTTATCTAAAGTCACTTTCTATGTTTCTAAAACTAGACAGGTCCTTAAAAAATTACTTCCTAAAGGTCTAAATCTTCTAGGACTAGGCTGTCATGTATGTTATGAGGTGATCTCCAAGCATTATGGAACTCTACATAATAAAATGTGTTTATTCCAAAATGCTTAGGATGCTAATTTAGAATGCTTAAGGTTCTTCTGAGGAGTAGAAGAAACTGTAGCACAGCTTGTTAGCCAAGCAGCTTTGAGTACAGCTAGACTTTCTAGCAGATGGATGCTGGGAGCTGCATCTGAAGCAATGGTACAGTAAAAGAATGTTTAATAAATCATTTTTGCACCTAGAATGCTGTTTATTTGTATAAATGGACTTCCATATAAAAATTGTCATGCCTAAAAGTATGTGGGCAGAGCAGAGTAACAATTTATGTGCATGCTGTACCCACTAACATTTATGTCTTTTCTCGCGCTTGCATAATGTCCATGCCTTCAATCTAGGTGCAATTTCTGCAGAATTTGTACTAATATTTTATAAAGTCATATGGGTGCCTTCCTGCCCTGTTAACCTAAGATATAAAATTACCTGCTGAATGTTCTGGACGATGGCCATTATTATATTCCCATTTCCTGGAATAGGAGGTTCTCTTTGGTTTCAAGCTCCATTGAATTTACTAGCAAGTGTTGTCTGGCGCACTTGGTTTAGCTATTGGATGGCTGAGTTCAGTTACAGGCCGTTCTCTGGCAGCAGCAGAGCTAAAATAAATTCAGTTTTTTAAAGAGGAATGGAAAGAAAAGGCATATGCAATTTTTGAAGCACAGGAAATAAGATTGCATTAAGCAATTTTAAAAGACTTTTTGTAGTCAGCTAATTGGCTCCACAATCCTAGTCTTTCTTCTTTAATCTTTACTAGGGATTTGGAAATCTGCCAATCTGCATGGCAAAGACTCACCTCTCTCTCTCTCACCAACCTGAGAAAAAGGGAGTACCAACTGGCTTCATTCTGCCAATAAGTGATGTACGTGCCAGTATTGGGGCTGGATTCATTTATCCATTAGTGGGAACGGTGAGTGCAAATTAAAATGCTTTTTTTTTTTTGTCTTACGTATTAACAGAAATTCAAGTCCATTGATGATTTTTTTTTCTGTTGGCATGTTCCTTGTTCTTCTTTTTCTGCAACTCAGTAGAAAATGTATATTTGGAGCATTGTAATTTGTTAGTTTTGTGATCCACATTTAGAAAGCAGTTTTCAAAATCTGAAAGCCCTTTTTCACACAGATCCCTACTTCCATCTCCTGTTTTCTCTTTTGATCATTCATTATAAGCACTGTAGGCTAACAGTAAATCTGATAGAAATGGGGACAGGAGGCAGCACTGTGAAGAACTGGATGGAGATCTGGTGAAAGACATCCAGAAGTGGAAATGAAGGAATAGTGGTGATGTTGGGAGAATTAACCTGCCAGAAATGGACTGAAATACCCATTGGCACAGTTGTTTAAAAGTTGAGAGATCCTGGGCTCCTTTCAAGTGGTTCTACTTAGACAGTTGATAATGGAAACAATATGGGGAGTTTCTGATCAAAGTGCTTATGAATGGAGAAAATATTTCTGACATCCTCATAGATGTCCATCTGAGCACAAGTGATCATTGCATGATGTGGTTTTATGTAGCAGCCAGAGTGTATAGGCATCACACAATTAAAAACTATTGATTCTTGTAAAATGGAGAAGATTTATTCCAAAATTGGCATGTTTGTGTTACGAGTATATTGGATAATATAGCACCATCTAAGACTAAATTAAAGAGGTTCTGTGAATCAGAAAAATGGTATGACTGAGCTTCTTGCTTTAAAGCAAGATTGTAGCAAAAGTGAAAGAGTTTGGAGGAAATCCGGTCTGCAAGAACATAAGTTGGTTTGGTGTTAAAAAAATTATCACTATCCAAACAGTTGATAACTAAAAAGATTTTTTAAAGACTTTTATTCTACTTTAATTGGCAGTAACACCTTAAATATGCATAAATTGTTTAATTTGGCAGGTAACCTTATGGTAGATAGTTTAATATCTGATTCAGGAGCTATCACCCCTTCGGCCAGTGCTTTAGCCTCTTTTTTTCTTTTTTTGAGGACAAAGTAGCAAATGTTCATAGACAGTTCTTCAAAATGTAGAATTAACCACTACTAAAGTGAAATTGCTTTTGAACAGATATGCTAAGGCTGATTATAGCCTAGATCTTTGTCCAGCTCATAATTAGAATGACGATTTTCTGTCCGTTTTTACTACTTGGTTGAACTGGTGTCTATCTGATGGTTGATTTTTGGCCAAATATGTGAGATTGCTTTATCGCCTATTCCCAAAAACTGTAAAGGTGATCTGTCATCCCCTATTAATTATCATCCCATGGCTTCAATTCCCTTATTTACAAAAATTATGGAAGGCTATGTTTCACACTTGGTTGGATGAGTATTTAATTGATAAGAACAATCCTCCATTCATCACTGTCTGGGTTCCATAAGAGCTATAGTACCAAGACTGTGATAGCATCCATTGTCGCTCATGGGAAGGCCTTACTGAGTCAACAACAAAAAGCTGTGGTGGTCTTGTTCGACCTATCTTGTGCATTTGGTTTTGTCGACCTTGACATTCTTTTACTACGATTGAGTAAGATTGGGATCTGTGATAAAGTGTTACATTGGTTTTGGGGGGGGGGGGGGGGGGGGGTTGACAACTAGGAGTGATAAGGTTGAAAAGATGGTAAGTCGTCTGCCTTTTGGAGCCCCAATTGTGGGGTTCCTCAAGGTTCTCCCTTATCTCCAACTCTATTTAATGTGTTACTTCAACCCATAGGTGTTTTCCTGGAAAAATGTAATGTTCCTTGCTACATTTATGTGGATGATGTTACCATGCTTTTCCCAGTTTCAGGTGACTGGTCTAGCACATTGCATAATTTATCTTCCTGGGTACACCTAATTGAAAACTGGATCTCAAGTAATTGTTTAAAACTGAATTGTGATAAGACTAAATTCATATGGTTAGTTCCAACTGATTCACCTGAATTCTCGTGGTGTTAATACTTTTACTTTTGATTCATGCATGAAGATATTGGGGGTGGAGGTGGATAGCCTTTTGACATTTTGTAACCATGTATCGTTCAGAAATCTTTTCTTATGCTAAAATTGTTGAGGGCAATTCATAAATATTTTGATGTGAGTATCTTTAGACTGTTAATCCAGGTATTAATAATATCCATACTGGACTATTGTATAATAGTCTGTATTTATTGATCTAAAACTTTGATTAAACACCTACAAATTTTCCAGAACACAGCTACTCGACTGATATTCTCAGCTAGTAAATATGACTGTCTCCTCATTATTTCTTAGGTTCCACTAGCTTCCAGTATGTACGAGATCAAAATTTTAAGCTCAGTACTCTGATATTTAGGATTATACCCGGGGATACTCCATCTTATCTTGGGTTACCCTCCTTCATATGCACTCAAGAGGCAGAACTCAAAATCAAATGTTAAGTTTTCCTTCCATCATATGGATTACTGAACGTCGTGTTTTGATTCCTCCCTTTATTATCAAGCTGCTTCTGTATGGAATACGCTGCCTTTGCAGCTCCAGGTCTTGACAAGCTACTTGGTACTTAAGGACTTTCTTTTAACTGAGGGGAACTTTTACAAAGGCACGCTAGTGTTTTTAGCATGCGCTAAAAATTCACATGCGATAAATGCTAAGATGTCCATAGCAATATAATGGGCGTCTTGGCATTTAGCACATGCTAACTTTTAGCATACATTAAAAACACTCTTTGTAAAAGGTTAATCTGATGTCATTGCTAGTTATGAAGCTTTAGTGATTTATACTATTTTCTTTTTCTGGTTAATTTTAGGAGGCAATTTTTAATAGATTTAGACACTGTGATGTGTGCTAAATGAGCACAATTGTTTTTGTGATCCACAGTTAACCATGAATGGTATTCACGAAATATAAGTAGCATATAACATAGCAAGTACCTCGAGAAAATGTTAGATTTAAATTTATATTTAGATGACAATAGATAGAAATATGCTTTGTTGTTTGGAATCTATGCACTTTCATGTTAATATGGTAGAACCAACACATGAAAAGGGACATGCACTTGACTATATTGCTTCACTTAATTAACAAGATACTTTTCAAATGATATCTAAAATTGCTAGGTCTGACCACTATGTAGCTGATTTTACGTTATATCTCCCTTATCAATAGAGAAAGTTCGCTGAAAAATCTCAGGTTGATCAGATGAGAAGAACAGTTACTGTTAATCAGTTTTGTACACAAATAGAATTTCAATTGGATAGATCTAATTCTAATATGTTGTCTGATTGGAATTATCAAATAACAGATGCATTAATGCAACATTCATATGAAAGGCCTAAGAAATGTATAAAAGAAACCTCTCCATGGTTTTCAAAAGAGCTTCAATCAGTTCAAAGACAATGTCCTAATACTAGATTATGTTTGAGAAACCAAGTTAAAACTTATAAAGCTGCTGTATCAGAAGCTAAAAAAAGGTGTCAATAGTTGCAACTCTTTCTGAGTCAGTGTAACCATCAGCAGCTGACTTGGTGAGATAGTTTATTGAAAAGGTCAGTTTTATTAGACAATCACTTCCCAGTCCTTTCTTACAGATAAGTGCAATAAATGTATCAAGATGTGAAAGTCCTAATGATTTACCAGTTGATCGGATTTGGTCATCCTTTTTGTTGGTTTGTGAGGAAATGGTGTTTTTATTATTGAAAAAATTCTCACATAAATCATGTCTACTGGATATTTATCCTTCTTATCTGTTGCGTGATAATCCAGTGGAATTGGTTAATTGGTTAACTGTTTTAGTTAATAATTTTTTTACAAGACGAGATTTTCCCTTTGTTCTTGGGAAAAATGTTTTTAACACCAATTCCAAAATCTAAAGGAGCAGACTTAACTATTGTGTCAAATTTTCACCCAGTAGCCACTATATCTTGGATGAAAAATTATTTGAGTTTATAGTTGCATCTTAGGTTACATCTTGTCTGGAGTCTTTTCATTGTCTACATGATTCTCAGTTTGGATTTAGGGTAATACATAGCAATGAATCTCTATTATTGACTTTGGTACTGACAGTTAAGGAGCTTTTGAGTCACGGTACTCAATCTGTTCTACATCTGTTTGATATATCAGGCGCGTTCTATACAGTTGACCATGATATTTTACATGAAGTGAGTTTGGCATTTCTGGATGTTTCATTACAAATAGGCAATACTGTGTTAAGAAAAACAATTCTTTTTTTATTTAGATGGACTCTAAAATACAGTGTTCCACGGGATCACCAGTCTCTCTGCATCATCCCAGCACCTAACTTTTAGGCCATCTATAGAGAATCACACCCATTAGTGTCTTTGTGCCTTTATGAGATTGGCTAAAATAGGCTCCTGTTTGACCTCCAAGCCTACACAACCTGTTATAAAATTACCTTTAATATCGCTATTTCAAGGGAAGCATGCTTCTAACAGGGTTTTCTTTCCATCTTCAAAATCTGCACCCTGGTACACAAAATTATCTACGGCATAGTACCTGGATACATGACAGACCTAGTAGACTTACCAACCAGAAACAGAATCAGATCATCACGATCATAACTAAACCTACACTTTCCAAACTAAAGGACTAAAATACAAAATAACTTGCGCATCCAGCTTCTTCTACATAAGCGCACAACTATGGAACGGACTCCCAAATGCTGTGAGAACAATCCATGACCACCTAAACTTCAGGAAATCACTCAAAACTCACCTCTTCAAAAAGGCCTGTCCCACCGATCCAACATAGATCCCTGCACCAAGCAGCACAGCATAACAAGTGATCGTACTGAACAACCTTTAATCTTCACTCCTTTGACCCCCCACCTCATCTGACCACAATATAACTTTGTATCTGCTAACAACCGTACTGGCAAACGCCTCTACAGCACTATGTAAGCCACATTGAGCCTGCAAATAGGTGGAAAAATGCGGGATACAAATGCAACAAATAAATAAACAGCAGTACTTACATCAGGACCATTCCAGGATCAGCATTTTCAGAAAATCATCTGACTATAAAAGCATTCATAAAATCTCTTTATCAGGTTCACTTCACCAGCTGAACAGCCCTCTAATTGCCAGAAGTCATCCCTTTGTGTAACCTTGAAGCCCAATTTGGTTCCATAGGGGCAGAGTTGCAGGTCTTAGCTACAAGTTTGAATTTCTAGTTTTCTCAATCTCATACTATCAGAGCGACTGCAGTGGCTTACATAAAAAGTTCCTGGTTCATGTCCTAGCATTATGTTGTTTTGAGGGCAGCTTGACGGTAGTTTGTTTTTTGCCCTTTCACCCCCAAGTGTTGGTACAGCAAATTAGTTGTGACAGGATACTAGCTGAGAGCAGAAGACTGAGCCTGAGCAGCACACAGAAGGCCAGCAGAGGTTTTGTTTGGATCTGCAGGCATCTCACATTTTGGACCAGAAAGGAAGCTATAGGAAAGGAATTATGAGAGCATGTAGGATTAGCCTCTAAAGGGAGTACATGTGCACAAAATCAGAATATGTGGAAGGAGATAGGAATATATGGTACCTACTGTATTGTGTGAAGGGAATACACATCCTCTTCATCATCTCCTCATTCATGTATGAGACAACAACCTTATGATTTGTGAAGGAGCCTTGTTCATAATAATACACTGGGGAGGACTTGGATAATAAAGTCACTCCCCTGAGCTAAGATTGGTTGCATACCAACCTGAGAAGAGTATGGAAAAACAAAATGAGCATGAATTGATGGACTCAAGAAGAAAACAAGTAAATTGGGAGGTACCTAAACTCATTATTCCATCAGACCTAATCAAGTGTACCATGAAAATTCACCACTGTCTGATGCTTAGGTTTAGACATGAAGCTAGGCACTGCTCTTAGCAAAAGAGGCACAAGCAGTGATTTTTTTTAAATATACAGGAGCTACCCTGTATGCCCCTTTTTATTACATTATATTATAGTATACTTCTATACTGCTACTACCACCAGGTTCTTCTAAGCGGTTTACATCAATAAAAAAGAAAACCAAGACAATTTCTTGAGAAATTTACATTATACCTATTACAGAAAAAGCAAGGTCTTTTAAGTTTCTCTTAAATAGGCAGCCAGTAAAGTTCAATCTAACATGGAGATTTTGTCCTCCTCCTGCAAAGAATAATATCGACCTTACAGCAGTATTTTGAATTGTTGTAATTTCCAAATAGTTTGGATGCACCCAAATACACAAGGTTGCAATAATCTAACTTAGACGGAAGCAGTGCTTGCACCAATTAAGCCTAAACTGTTCAAATTTTTTTTTAAACACTTTCAGATACATCTTAAATTCCTTAGGAGAAAAAAAAAAAAAGCACTCTTGGTCAAAGCATTAAGCTGAGGTTCAAGGAAGAGAGTTTGATCTATATATACCCCCAAAATCTTAATTACACGGAATAGTAGATACCATTATGTGGTCTATCAATGGGTCAGGATTATTATCAAGCAATAAGAACTTAGTTTTATCAGTATTTATCTTGAGTCGGTAGCATAGCATCTAAGAACTAATCAAATTTTAGCATTTTTGTACAAGAGTAGATATTTGAATCAAAGATGAGTAAACTGGAATAATTACAGTGATATCATCTGCATAACTGTGAGTGACATAACTTTCTCTAGTCAACTCAAAGCCCAAAGAATGTAAGAAAATGTTAAATAGCGTAGGTGATAAAGGAGAGCCCTGTGAGAATCCACAGGGGTTAGTCCAACTGTCTGATAGTAACCAATTATGCTTCGCCTTGTAGGATCTGGAGACCAGAGAGCCTTTGAACCAATTCAAAACATTACCATTGATGCCAATTTGGTAAACTTGAATTCCAGAATGTGAAAATTATTGGGAAGCACGCATAGATAACTGGGCCCCTCTTAGTGCACCACACATTTTTGTCTTCTTGGGTCCTTCCATTTCTGCCTTATTGTTGGGCTGAATAATATAGAGAAGTGACTCAATCTGAGGTTTAGGAGGTACCGACAGTGGAGGATCATTTTTTGGTAGCCAACTTTACGTTGATAGCTCATTGTGAGTTACATTCAGACACAGTAGGTTTTTCCCTTTTGCCAGAGGGTTTACCCAACTAGTTTTGTCCAAGGCAAAGGAAGGTAAGTGACTTGCCAAAGGTTACAAGGAGCATTGGTGGAATTTGAACCCTGGCTTCTTAGCCTGTTGCTCAAAACACTAAGGTAACTAACTGAGCCAACTGCCCATAGCACATAGTTTTCTGCTTAGAGAACTGGTATCCAGAAGTGATAGAGAGAGGAGGAGTATATTTGTGGTGAGGAGTTGAGATTAGAGAAGGAGCAGAGGAAATCTGCAGGTTGAAGAGCTGTGGTAAATGTGTGGTGTGTCTGTTTAAAAAAATCTCTCTCTCTCTCTCTCTCCAGAGAGCAAAATGAAGTCTTAACTGGAAAGCATGCTGAAGCTGTGGAGAAACTTGCAAGTGAAAGCCAGCAGCAATTATCAGAAAATTGCTAGTAGCAGTTGTTTATTTATGTGAATAGTTTTGGTTTCTTACCCGGTTGTACTAGTAATGGTCCTATTACTTGAGGAATGACTAAAGAAAAATGCAGGGATTGGCCAGTTTGCTGTATAATCTGGTATTGTAGAAACTGCTGAACCCTCCTCTGTCTGTGATATAGAATCAGCAGCCAACTGATCTAAGCATTGAACAATGGTAAAAAAAAATTGCTATCACTTCATATAAAATATTCATTTATGAACATGACTCATGGAATGACAAAATAGTGGAATAGCAAAAGTATTGCATTCTGGAAGAAGGCACTTCCCAATCCCTGGTGTTATCTCATCTTCCCAGAATACAGCCCCATTTCCTCACAGTGAAGTGAATTGGGCAGTAACTTTCAATATCTAGCTGTCTGCAGCCCCTCTGAAACAATCAGCTCAGAGCAAGGAAGGAAGTAGTTCCTGGCAAGATGAGTGCCTGGAATTTAGGAAGCTATGTCATTAAGAATTTTGGTGGGCTTGGAGTTAGTGTTCTATGCGCTGGAAAAGCACTTTCATTCAAACAAGTTCAACATTGTCAGTGACTAGAAAATCTATCAAGGAAACTTAATGTTACTTTGACCTTTCCTGGCAAATCGGCATGTGATGAAGGATAGGCAATTAGTATTTTATCATCTCATCAAAACGTATATCTTTGCAACCAGCGTCCACTTACATATTTCTGGAAATGCTTTGAAGTAAAGACTGTTGGGTATATGAAATGGAATCGTTCACAGTAATAACTGCTCAGCAGTAGTTCACTTCACTTTCCCACTGGATGGTAATCAGCTATCAGGTCAATGTGTGGTTTCTGTGCTATAGTGGTTATCACATTTGCCTAACATGTAAAAATTCCCTGCCTCAAGCAGCTCTCTTTAATTTAAAAAAAAAAAAAAGTTTGGACATATTCCTGGAGATACAGTCTATAAAGTATTAGACCTCAGAAAACCACTGCTTATCAAGTGGCAAGGAATCTTGCTGCTACTTTCTGGGATTTTGCCAGGTGCTTCTGACCTGGATTGGCCACTATTAAAAACAGATTACTGGCCTAAATGGACCTTGATCTAACCTAGTACAGCAAAGCTTATGTTCTCATGACACTATACTAATGAAACACATGGAACTTCAAGGAAATGCCCCCTCCTCTTCGGCGGGACGCTCTGGCACTGTCACGCCCCTCACCCAGGGCCGGTCTTAGCAAGTGCGGGGCCCTATGCAGACCAATTTGGTGGGGCCCCGCCCCCACCCTAGCTCCACCACATTGATAAGATTATTCCATTTTTAGAAAATTTTATTTATGAAATTTCAAATAAAGACAAATGAAGCTAAACTTGTACAATAAAACTGATTGAAATAATAAGCACAATGCTATCATGAAACCTCCCCTCCCCAGAAATTATTCAGTTCAAGTCCACTACAATTAGCAGTTCCAATTCTCATAACAAAGGACAATAACGGAAAAATATTAAGAAAAGATCCAGTACTTTCAAATTCCCCTATTACTCTGTAACCCATCAAACCAGAGAGGCAAGTAGCCACATCAATTACTAAAATAGTTTGAACTGATTGTACCTACTTTATATCAGATTTTGCTACTTCATGATTTCCATTCTCAGATTTTAATTTAGTAATCTTTTCTTCCTGTGATTGCAGTCTAGCTTCCAAATAATTAATTCGAGGTGTCATATCATTAATTACTGGAAGCAGTGTTTTAGCTAAATCTGCTATTGCCATCCAAATTTTTATCAGGAGAAATATCTGCAGATCTATGTTAAAATAACCCAGATATGTTAGAAACAGCCTCTTCCAAGCCAGAAGATCTTACTTGCTCAGCTTCTCCAGCAACTAATGTTGTTGGGCCAAATTCCTCTCAGGGAGGCAGACATTTCCAACCCTTGCACCGTCTGCAAGCGTCAGATGAGAGAGACACTTCTCCTGATCTCCTGCCTGCATGGAATCCGATTTCGATTTGGCATAAGTGCACAACTGTTGGCGTCAGCAACGATGGCTCACCTCACGTCCTCACCACCTCCGACCAGGCTCCAGCTTTTCCCGCTCAGTGACTCCCGTCCTCGCGTCTGGAAACAGGAAATACATCAGAAGGCGGGACATTGAGTGGGAAGATGGAGCCTGGAGGTGAGCCGTCGCGCTGCAACTGTCTGTCGTCACCATCAGGGGCTGGGCCGTCGCTGCCTGGGCTGGCTCGCTGGCATCGCTCAGTCAGTCTCCGGGGACTCGGGAACTGACAGCGGGCTCAGCGGGCCCAAGCCGGGGGTGGGCGCTGCGCCGGTCGTGGCGGGAGCGGAGCGGCTGAGCCGCGGGAATGGGGATCATCTCAAGCGACTAAGGCGAGCAGCGGCGGAGGTCGGAGCAGAGGCACGAGCGAGGCAGAGTTGAGGTGCGCCACCCCCTTAGGTGCGGGGCCCTATGCGGCCGCCTTGGTCGCCTCTGCCTAAGACCGGCCCTGCCCTCACCTCTTCGGCGGGACGCTCCGGCAACGCGGGAACGCCCGCCATCTTAGTGGGTCCGGTGCTCCCCCTCTCTCCTCGGCGCGGTGCACATGCCTGGACCACCACGTTGCCATATGTCCTGCCGGCTCTGCGCGCCTCTGGGGCTGGTCGGGACCTTCGGCCCACCTCCTTGCTCCACAAGGATTGGCCCTCTCCGCTGGTAGACTCCTCCTTCTCAGACCACCTACCTATGGCAGCTCTCCTCTCCAGCTGATTCCTCTTAACATCTGAAGACCAGCACTACTTCTGGGGCGCTTTCCCTCTGCCTCATTGCTTTGGCTTCTATTTGGGGTAAGCATTTCTCTACCCTGTTTTCTTGCTTGTCTTGTTATCCTGATAGTGACCTTGCCTGTACCTGGATTACTCTTATGTCTGCTGCCTGCCTACTAACTGTACCTGTTCCTGGATTACTCTCGTGTCTGCTGCCTGCCTACTGACCTTGCCTGCTGTACCTGGATTACTCTCGTGTCTGCTGCCTGCCTACTGACCTTGCCTGTACCTGGATTATTCTCGTGTCTGTTGCCTGTGCCTGGATTACTCTCCTGTCTGCTGCCTGCCTACTGACTTTGCCTGTACCTGGATCACTCTCTTGCCTGCTGCCTGTCTGGCCGTCACGCTCATCACCCCGCTTTCTGCTCCATCTCGTAAGCCCTGCAGGCCGCCTGCACCTAGGGGCTCAACCTCTGGGGAACGGCGGTCAGCACAGGTGAAACCCGGGGTTGTCCGGCCGCCAAGCAGAACCTGGTCCGAGTACCGGGCTCGGCAGCGCTCTACTTAGTACAAGAACTCACAGGTCTGACATCCGTGTATCTCTAATAAAGGAATGCCTATTGAAAGGAGAGTAAATAGAATGATTTGGGTTAGCCAACTTAGATTTTATGCCAAATTGTAATTGCAAGTATTAAAAATGGATGATTTCTAGTCAAAACTAGGATCATCAGATCACTCTTAATAGATCCGAGAGCGAGCAAGGAGCTATCTGTTGGGCTTCCAGTTTAGCCCAGAACAAAGATAAGCTGTAGTCATGGCAGTAATAAATTGCACTCAGGCAAGCACACCAGTTGTATTTTTGGACATTGGGGAGGCCACCTCCTGCCATTTGCTTGGATGGCAATAAGAGTATTAAAAATTATCTTTTTATTATTTCCCTAGCCAAATAAAGTGCACAAATACTTGTTTGACCTCAAGAAAAAATTATCTGGGAACATGTATGGGCAATTGTGAAAATAGATCTACTAGGAAAGCACCATATTTCTCCACTCCTTCAAATCCAATATAATTCTGCATATTATCAGTATAATTCCAAGAAAAAAGTAGACGTATCATTGGAAATTGTAATTCCCAATTATTTAAATTTGAAAATCCAGATTAAAATTGTTCCACCTAGTCTCTTTGAGTTTGGTTTTATAAAGTAATAACACTGACTTCTGAACGTATAACCAGAAACAAAACTGAAGTCATTGACAAGGAAATGTATATAGGAAATTCTCCGAGGACAAGCAGGCTGCTTGTTCTCACTGATGGGTGACGTCCACGGCAGCCCCTTCAATCGGAAACTTCACTAGCAAAGTCCTTTGCTAGCCCTCGCGCGCCCGCGCGCACCGCGCATGCGCGGCCGTCTTCCCGCCCGAAACCGGCTCGAGCCGGCCAGTCTTCTTTTGTCCGCACTCGGTACGGTCGTGTTTTCGCCGTGTCGAGCCCCGGAAAGTCGACCTCGCGCGTCCAATTTGTTTGAACGTGTTTTTTTCCTTCGGGAAAGCTTTGTCCTAGTCGGGAAGTGCTCCGCAAACCCCCCGCCGGGTTTCGTGTAAATCCTCCCCGTACTTCCAGCTTTTTTGCCCCGGTAAGTTTTCTTTCGTCGTCGGGGTAGGCCTTTTTTCGGCCTCGGTCGAGATTTTTTCTCCCTCTAAATTTGGTGCTTCGAATTTCGCCATTTCGGCTTTTGATTTCGCCGGCGTGATTTTTCCGCCCATGACATCGAAGCCTTCCAGCGGCTTCAAGAAGTGCACCCAGTGCGCCCGGGTTATCTCGCTCACTGATCGACACTCGTCGTGTCTTCAGTGTCTGGGGGCCGAGCACCGCCCTCAGAACTGCAGTCTGTGTTCCCTGCTTCAAAGGCGGACTCAGGTAGCGAGACTAGCCCAGTGGAACGTGTTGTTCTCGGGCTCTTCGTCGGCATCGGCACCGGGATCTTCGAGTGCATCGACGTCGTCAGCGTCCAGACCATCTTTCTCGGCCGCCCCTGCATCGAGTGCATCGAGGCATCGGGCCTCTGCATCGGCGCCGAGACATCGGATAGCTGCATCGACGTCGGTGGTACCAGGACCTCGTCTGCTGATGTCGTCGGACGGTGGTGCATCGGGTGGAGTGCAGGTGAGGGCTGTCCATTCCCCTGCTGGTGGCGGTGAGCCCTCGGGTGGGTCTCCGCCTACCCTGAGGGCTCCTGCGGTACAGCCCCCCCGAGATCGACCTTCTTCAGTCTCGGCCCCGAGGAAGCGACGGGTGGATTCGACGTCCTCCTCGTCGGTGCCGGGGAGCTCCGGTGACATGCTTCGGAAGAAATCGAAGAAGCATCGACACCGGTCTCCTCCCCGTGTCGGCACCGAGAGCTCTGGGTCGCCGAGGGATTCGGCACCCAGCAGGCATCGGCACCGAGAGGACCGCTCACCCTCTGTTCAGGAGGTGTCGATGCGCTCCGCTCTGGACAGCCCGGAACAGCCTCCACGCCCGGAACAGGTACTGACGTCGACGCCTGCATCGACCTCTCAGCCTTTCTCTACAGCCGCTCTAAACGAGAGCCTCCGGGCCGTTCTCCCAGAGATTCTGGGAGAGCTGTTGCGCCCTACCCCTCCGGTACCGGCGGTGCTTGCGCCACCGGTACCGTCGAGCGTGGCGCCGGCTGGCCCCTCGCCCAGGTTGAGGTCCCCGACGTCGGTACCCGCGTGCGGTACCGACCGCGGCCACCTCCCAGGAAGGCTCCCCGACTACGTCGGCGGAGGGAGCTTCGCCGATGCGGGCGAGGGAGTCTACCTCTCGACGCCCCCATCGTGGACAGGGTTCCACGGAGTCGAGCAGGGCGAGGTTGCAGACACAGGTCCGTGAACTTGTGTCTGACACCGAGGGTGAGGCCTCGTGGGAGGAAGAGGAAGATCCAGATATTTCTCTGACGAGGAGTCTGGGGGTCTTCCGTCTGATCCCACTCCCTCTCCTGAGAGACAGCTTTCTCCTCCCGAGAGTCTGTCTTTTGCCTCCTTTGTCCGGGAGATGTCTACGGCCATCCCCTTCCCGGTGGTTGTGGAGGACGAGCCCAGGGCTGAAATGTTTGAGCTCCTGGACTATCCTTCTCCACCTAAGGAAGCGTCCACTGTTCCCTTGCACCATGTCCTGAAGAAGACATTGCTTGCGAACTGGACCAAACCATTAACTAATCCCCACATTCCCAAGAAGATCGAGTCCCAGTACCGGATCCATGGGGACCCAGAGCTGATGCGCACTCAGTTGCCTCATGACTCTGGAGTTGTGGATTTGGCCCTAAAGAAGGCTAAGAGTTCTAGGGAACATGCTTCGGCGCCCCCGGGCAAGGACGCTAGAACCTTAGACTCCTTTGGGAGGAAGGCCTACCATTCCTCTATGCTCGTGTCCAAGATCCAGTCTTACCAGCTCTACACGAGCATACACATGCGGAATAATGTGCGGCAGTTGGCGGGCTTGGTTGATGCTCTTCCCCCTGAGCAAGCCAAGCCTTTTCAGGAGGTGGTCAGGCAGCTGAAGGCGTGCAGAAAATTCCTGGCCAGAGGAGTTTATGACACTTTTGATGTTGCGTCCAGGGCCGCTGCTCAAGGTGTGGTGATGCGCAGGCTCTCATGGCTGCGTGCCGCCGACCTGGAGAATAGAGTCCAGCAGCGGATTACGGACTTGCCTTGCCGGGCGGATAACATTTTTGGCGAAAAAGTCGAGCAGGTGGTAGAGTCTCTCCACCAGCGGGACACCGCATTCGACAAGTTCGCCCGCCGGCAGCCTTCAGCTTCTACCTCTACAGGTAGACGATTTTTCGGGGGAAGGAAGACTGTTCCCTATACTTCTGGCAAGCGTAGGTACAATCCTCCTTCCCGACAGCCTGCGGCCCAGGCTAAGCCCCAGCGCGCTCGCTCTCGTCAGCAGCGTGCGAATCAGCAAGGCCCCGCGGCTCCCCAGCAAAAGCAAGGGGCGAGCTTTTGACTGGCTCCAGCAGAGCATAGCCGACATCCAAGTGTCAGTGCCGGGCGACCTGCCTGTCGGAGGGAGGTTGAAAGCTTTTCACCAAAGGTGGCCTCTTATAACCTCCGATCAGTGGGTTCTCCAAATAGTCCGGCAAGGATACACCCTCAATTTGGCCTCTCAACCTCCAAATTGTCCACCGGGAGCTCAGTCCTACAGCTTCCAGCACAAGCAGGTACTTGCAGAGGAACTCTCCGCCCTTCTCAGCGCCAATGCGGTCGAGCCCGTGCCATCCGGGCAAGAAGGGCTGGGATTCTATTCCAGGTACTTCCTTGTGGAAAAGAAAACAGGGGGGATGCGTCCCATCCTAGACCTAAGGGCCCTGAACAAATATCTCGTAAAAGAAAAGTTCAGGATGCTTTCCCTGGGCACCCTTCTCCCCATGATTCAGCAAAACGATTGGCTATGCTCTCTGGACTTGAAGGATGCCTACACACACATCCCGATACTGCCAGCTCACAGACAGTATCTGCGATTTCAGCTGGGCGCACGCCACTTCCAGTACTGTGTGCTACCCTTTGGGCTCGCCTCTGCGCCCAGGGTGTTCACAAAGTGCCTAGCTGTGGTAGCAGCGGCGCTTCGCAGGCTGGGGGTGCACGTGTTCCCATATCTCGACGATTGGCTGGTGAAGAACACATCCGAGGCAGGAGCCCTGCAGTCCATGCAGATGACTATTCGCCTCCTGGAGCTACTGGGGTTTGTGATAAATTACCCAAAGTCCCATCTTCTCCCAGTGCAGAAACTCGAATTCATCGGAGCCCTGCTGGATTCTCGGACGGCTCGCGCCTATCTCCCAGAGGCGAGGGCCAACAACTTGTTGTCCCTCGTCTCGCGGGTGCGAGCGTCCCAGCAGATCACAGCTCGGCAGATGTTGAGATTGCTGGGCCACATGGCTTCCACAGTTCATGTGACTCCCATGGCCCGCCTTCACATGAGATCCGCTCAATGGACCCTAGCCTCCCAGTGGTATCAGGCCGCCGGGGGTCTAGAAGACGTGATCCACCTGTCCACGAGATTTCTCGAATCCCTGTATTGGTGGACGATTTGCTCCAATTTGACTCTGGGACGTCCCTTCCAAATTCCTCAGCCTCAAAAAGTGCTGACCACGGATGCGTCTCTCCTGGGATGGGGAGCTCATGTCGATGGGCTTCACACCCAAGGAAGGTGGTCCCTCCAAGAAAGCGATCTACAGATCAATCTTCTGGAGTTGCGAGCGATCTGGAACGCTCTGAAGGCTTTCAGAGATCGGCTGTCCCACCAAATTATCCAAATTCAGACAGACAATCAGGTTGCCATGTACTATGTCAACAAGCAGGGGGGCACCGGATCTCGCCCCCTGTGTCAGGAAGCCGTCAGCATGTGGCTTTGGGCTCGCCGTCAAGGCATGGTGCTCCAAGCCACATATCTGGCAGGCGTAAACAACAGTCTGGCCGACAGGTTGAGCAGGATTATGCAACCTCACGAGTGGTCGCTCAATTCCCGTGTGGTGCGACAGATCTTCCAGGCGTGGGGCACCCCCCTGGTGGATCTCTTCGCATCTCAGGTGAACCACAAGGTCCCTCAGTTCTGTTCCAGGCTTCAGGCCCACGGCAGACTGGCGTCGGATGCCTTCCTCCTGGATTGGGGGGAAGGTCTGCTGTATGCTTATCCTCCCATTCCTCTGGTGGGGAAGACTTTGTTGAAACTCAAGCAAGACCGAGGCACCATGATTCTGATTGCTCCCTTTTGGCCGCGTCAGATCTGGTTCCCTCTTCTTCTGGAGTTATCCTCCGAAGAACCGTGGAGATTGGAGTGTTTTCCGACCCTCATCACGCAGGACGAAGGGGCTCTTCTGCATCCCAACCTCCAGTCCCTGGCTCTCACGGCCTGGATGTTGAGGGCGTAGACTTTGCCTCTTGGGTCTGCCAGAGGGTGTCTCCCGCATCTTGCTTGCTTCCAGGAAAGACTCCACTAAGAGAAGTTACTTCTTTCATTGGAGGAGGTTTGCCGTCTGGTGTGACAGCAAGGCCCTAGATCCTCGCTCTTGCCCTACACAGACCCTGCTTGAATACCTTCTCCACTTGTCTGAGTCTGGTCTGAAGACCAACTCCGTAAGGGTTCACCTTAGTGCAATCAGTGCATACCATTACCAAGTGGAAGGTAAGCCGATCTCAGGACAGCCTTTAGTTGTTCGCTTCATGAGAGGTTTGCTTTTGTCAAAGCCCCCTGTCAAGCCTCCTACAGTGTCATGGGATCTCAATGTCGTTCTCACCCAGCTGATGAAACCTCCTTTCGAGCCACTGAATTCCTGCCATCCGAAGTACTTGACCTGGAAGGTCATTTTCTTGGTGGCAGTTACCTCGGCTCGTAGAGTCAGTGAGCTTCAGGCCCTGGTAGCCCAGGCCCCTTACACCAAATTTCATCACAACAGAGTAGTCCTCCGCACCCACCCTAAGTTTCTGCCAAAGGTTGTGTCGGAGTTCCATCTGAACCAGTCAATTGTCTTGCCAACATTCTTTCCCCGTCCTCATTCCTGCCCTGCTGAACGTCAGCTGCACACATTGGACTGCAAGAGAGCATTGGCCTTCTATCTGGAGCGGACACAGCCCCACAGACAGTCCGCCCAATTGTTTGTTTCTTTTGATCCCAACAAGAGGGGAGTGGCTGTAGGGAAACGCACCATATCCAATTGGCTAGCAGATTGCATTTCCTTCACTTACGCCCAGGCTGGGCTGGCTCTTGAGGGTCATGTCACGGCTCATAATGTTAGAGCCATGGCAGCGTCGGTAGCCCACTTGAAGTCAGCCACCATGGAGGAAATTTGCAAAGCTGCGACGTGGTCATCTGTCCACACATTCACATCTCATTACTGCCTGCAGCAGGATACCCGACGTGACAGTCGGTTCGGGCAGTCAGTTCTTCAGAACCTGTTTGGGCTTTAGGATCCAACTCCACCCCCCGAGGGCCCTGTTTGTTCTGTTCCAGGCTACACTCTCAGTTAGTTGGTAAATTTTTTAGGTCAATCTCAGTTATGTCCTCGCCGTTGCGAGGCCCAATTGACCAATGTTGTTGTTTTGAGTGAGCCTGGGGGCTAGGGATACCCCATCAGTGAGAACAAGCAGCCTGCTTGTCCTCGGAGAAAGCGAATGCTACATACCTGTAGAAGGTATTCTCCGAGGACAGCAGGCTGATTGTTCTCACCAACCCGCCCGCCTCCCCTTTGGAGTTGTGTCTTCCCTTGAACTGTATTGTCTTGCTACATACTGGACTGGCCGGCTCGAGCCGGTTTCGGGCGGGAAGACGGCCGCGCATGCGCGGTGCGCGCGGGCGCGCGAGGGCTAGCAAAGGACTTTGCTAGTGAAGTTTCCGATTGAAGGGGCTGCCGTGGACGTCACCCATCAGTGAGAACAATCAGCCTGCTGTCCTCGGAGAATACCTTCTACAGGTATGTAGCATTCGCTGCAGTGTACAGTAAGTGGTTTATTAACATAATATAGGGTATCATATGCATAAAGAAATTTTAATGAGAGGCCATGCTCACTTCAATTCCTTGTACATTATCTGCCTTTCATATTGATATTGCAAAATGATTCTAATGCCAGGATAAATAAAAGGTGAGAGAGGGCATCTCTGTTGGATGGCATACCCTAACTAAAAAGATGGAGACACCTGACCATTAACCTGCACTGAGACAGTGGGAGCATCATATAAGGCATGGACCAAAATTGCAAAACACTGAGAATAAGTAAGGCCACTCAATTTTACTAAAAAAAAAAAAACTTTTTTGCATCAATGAATAATATAACATAGTCATGGTTGTGGTCTAACACTGTCTGAGCCATATCTACCTCTAATAAAATATGTTTGATCCAGGTGTGCATTAATGGAGAATGTAATGATCATGTTTGAAATTTAAAATTTTGATAAAAGTCTTATAGTCTGCATTTAGTGATATATGGATCAGTAACTACTACATAATGTAGGGTCTCTCCCTATGGAACTCTGTAAATCTAAATGCTTTGAAAATGAGCCCTTTAAATAAATACAAAATGCACCCCATAGTAAACAGCAGATAAAGACCAGCATGGCCCACCTAGTTTGCCCAAATAAAGGCAGCCAAGGTTGTACCTGTGACTCTATGCATGTTACGCCAACCCCCAGTTGCATTAATGGACTTTGCTGATCCTTCATATATTTACACACACTTCAACGGGTAAATAGGAGTGGTGGCTTTATATAGATTTCTTTCTCTGTCGTAATCTGAAGGGTTGATCCATATCATTACTAAATGATGGGTTTAGCTTGGGTAGATTTTTAGACGGCAGCTATCTCAACAGGTTTTCTGAGGACTCTTGGGAAATGCATTGTACAAAACTTGTAAATAAAATAGGCAAAACAAGCCACTATCTGATCAGACCTGTATTCTGTCAATATGTATATTATTTTGCATTCTTCTTTGAATTCGCAGTCTCTTTTTTTTTTTTTTTTTTTTTTTTTTTACATGGCAATAGTTTGAAATTTGCACCTATTTTCAGGCATCAAAAAAGCACCTTGAGCCTATTCTGTTAAGAAAAGTAGGTGTTTATTTTTCTTGATGAGTATTAGTGTAACCAGGAAGATACACATATGTTTTTAAGTGGGAGCACTTAACATCACCTGTAGAGCTGATGTAAATTCTCACACCAAGATTTGGGAGATCCATACGTATATTATGGTATTCTGTAAGTGTGTACCCCACCTGTCCTCCCTCCAGACTCCGTTAAAGATAGGTGTGTAGTTACAGAATTGCATGTAGCTGGATTAGTGTCATTGATGCATATTTGTGTTCACATATGCACATAAATGACTAGAATACCTGCATTTATGAACGTACTTTCCTAAATTTATAAAGCTCCTGACAGAATTAGCCCCATGGGGAATTGCATCTGATGGGTAATAAAGGACATACTAAATATAGCTCACCATAAACATTTATTCTTTTTTTTTTTAAAGATTGTCTCACCTTTCTGGGTCTTACGGTGTTGCTCAGTGTGGGCAACTTCAGAATGTACAGAGCTGATATCTCTCCTGTTTTTGTTTTTTTTCTTCAGATAGGAGAGCAAGATATGAAAGCATAAAACTGCATATCCCATAGCATGAAAACAGATACAGTCTGAATGTAAAAATTCATCCTGTGCAGTGTTTTAAGTTCTGTATATAAAAGAGATCTTTTAAAAGACTTCTGTTCATAATCCTTTTGTTAGGTACAAAGACAAAAGCAGAGGGGATATTTAATAAATACCAAATAAATAGATAAATACAAATTAAAACTGTTTAAAAACACATTTATTACATCAAATATATAATAGAAATGACAAACCAAGACAAGGTATCAACATGATAGTCTTTAAAAAGACAAAGATAATGATGGGAATGACTAGAAAGACAAGGCTGGATGATCAACTGTCCTTGTAGTATAAGAAACACAAGCCTCAAAGGATGGTTACCATACCTCTAACAAATGGTATCCGGACTCAACATGGGCTATGTTTCAATGCTATTGCTTTAGCCAGGAGTCCATTGAGAAAATTATAGTTTTCTTAAATTATCTAGGGAGTAACCAACACAGTATCATAACACATAAGCCTGTTTGCCTGAGAGTAGATTGTTACATTGTCGAACAGTTTCCAGGGTATCACATGCTCAAAGGACAGGCAGCAAGGACTCTGTTTTCCTGAGAGTCTTGCAATGCTCCAAAAGTCGCTGCTCTCGATCCAAGATGAAAGTCTTTTAAAAGACCATATTTTCCATGAACCAGTCAATTGCTTCTTTGTCCCCAAAGTAATGAAAACAAGCAATGATAGGACTAGGACTTGTGCCATTCTGTTTCGATTTCTCAGGCCTCTTTGTGCTCTGTGGCTCCCCACCTGAAATTCAAGAAGTAAAAGTCTCCTCCACTATCTGATGTGTATTTTTGCTGGTATCCTGAGTTTCTGGCAGACCAAAAAATCTAATGTTGTATCATCTATTGGTTCTTCAGATCATCTAACTGTTCTCTAGTTTCTTTCAAAAGTGACTCGGTTTTCCTGATCCTCATTTAAAAAGGGCAGAGGCAGGGCCGTGCCTAGGGTCTCTGGCGCCCCCCTTCAGACTATCAGTTGGGGCCCCCCCCCCCCCCCCCGGTGAAAATGATCGCTCACCACTTGCTACACTGACAGGAATTGTCAGCAATATTCTTAGAAACAAATTGCTATACATTGCAAAATAAGATAGCAGATGTAAATTCTCAAAGTAGACATATTCCAAACGCTAAAATGAAAATAAAATGATTTTTTTCTACCTTTGTTGTCTGGTGACTTTCTTTTTCCGATCATGCTGGCCAGTATCTGAGTCTGCTGCTATCTGTCCTCTTAACTCCATTTCCAGGGCTTCCTTTCCATTTATTTCTTTACTTTCCTCCTTTCTTCTTCATTTCTTGCTCTATATCCATTTCCAGCAGTTTCTTCTCTCTCCCTGGGTCCTGACCTCCCATCCACGTCCATCCTTGTCCCTCTCTGCCCTTCCCTCCATCCATAGCCAGCAATCCTCCTCTCTCTCCCCTCCCCTCCATTTCCAGCAAATTGTCCTCTCCCTGGGCCCCCATGTCCATCCTTGTCCCTCTCTGCCCTTCCCTCCTCCATCCATAGCCAGCAATCCTCCTCTCTCCCCTCCATTTCCAGCAAATTGTCCTCTCCCTGGGCCCCCATGTCCATCCTTGTCCCTCTCTGCCCTTCCCTCCTCCATCCATAGCCAGCAATCCTCCTCTCTCCCCTCCATTTCCAGCAAATTGTCCTCTCCCTGGGCCCCCATGTCCATCCTTGTCCCTCTCTGCCCTTCCCTCCTCCATCCATAGCCAGCAATCCTCCTCTCTCTCCCTTCCCCTCCATTTCCAGCAAATTGTCCTCTCCCTGGGCCCCCATGTCCATCCTTGTCCCTCTCTGCCCTTCCCTCCTCCTCCATCCATAGCCAGCAATCCTCCTCCCCTCCCCTCCATTTCCAGCAGTTTGTCCTCTCCCTGGGCCCTCATGTCCATCCTTGTCCCTCTCTGCCCTTCCCTCCTCCATCCATAGCCAGCAATCCTCCTCTCTCTCCCCTCCCCTTCATTTCCAGCAAATTGTCTTCTCCCTTCACGCGATTCGCGAACCGCTTAGCACTGCTTAAAAAAAAAAAAATTACACGTCAGCAGGAACATGCTGCTTCAGCCAATCCCAGGGGCCTTCCTTCAGCGTGTTCCGCCCCTGAGGGCTGAAGGAAGGCTCCTGGGATTGGCTGAAGCAGCCTGTTCCTGCTGACGTGTAAATTTTTTTTTTAAGCAGTGCTAGGCGGCACGCGGTTCGCGAATCGCATGAAGGGGGTGGGACGACGCGACGGCAATGAAGAGGTCGCAGCAGCGTCAATGAAAGCGGAGCGCTGCCGACGTCTACCTTCCCTTCGTGCTCTTGGTTCCCTCAGTGTCCGCCTTCTTCTGACGTCAGAAGAAGGCGGGACACTGAGGGAACCAATGAGTGCAAGGGAAGGGAGACGTCGGCAGCGCTTTCACTGACGCTGCTGCGACCAGGTAAAAGATTTAAAGGCCTCGGCGGCGCGGGGCGAGAGTAAGCACCGCGGCGGCGCCCTCCAGAGGTGGGCGCCCCCCTGCGGCACTTACCCCGCTTACCGCATCTGCACGGCCCTGGGCAGAGGAGTCAATTTGTTCCCCAGTGTTAATTCCATTTTAAGTGATATGGGGGCTAATTTTCAAGGCACTTAGATTTACAAAGTTTCATAGGTTACTATGCAACTTTGTAAGTCTGTGTTTTGAAAATACACCTCATGGGGCTTTGGTGTTGGCTGCAGAGTGGATAGTTCTGCAAGTAGAAGGGGGTAGTTTTGGGGATGGTGGCAATTTGGAAGGTGGTGGGGTAGTTGTGTGGGAGTAGTTTCTGGTGGTGGGTATGTCTGTATTTATGCACCTCTTGTGGAAATTCACAGAATACAATCACTTTTTTTTAATTTTTTTTTATTTTTGCGCTTTAAATCATATTTCAAGGTTATACACTTGAGTCGGAAAAGTGTAATATGCTTCAATACTTCACAATTCTCAAATAATATAATATAACATTGCATTATTAGTAACACTTAAATCCACATAAGTTGGGTTCCAAGAAGATCAAAAATCGGGAGGAAGTATAAGGAAAATAAATTGCAAAGCTAAACAGCACTTAGTAGAGAACAGAAATTAATAAAATTAAACTCCTTCAGTTCTTTTTGAGGCGATGAAGGATCCATATAAACATTTTTAACTGAGTTGTATCGAATGATACATTTACAAGGAAATCTTAAATAAAATACTCCTCCCATTTGGAGAACTGCAGGTTTTGACAATAAAAATTGCTTCCACCTTCTTTGGGTCTCTTTCGAAACATCAGGAAACAAATTTATTTTTAGGCCCAAGAATAATTTGTCCTTGTTCCTAAAAAAAACAATAGAAAAAGCCATTGCTTGTCTGGCGCTAAAGCTACAGTAGCTACCAGAGTAGTCGCAGTAACTAGTTCAGTTTCAGAAGTTTCCAGGAGGGCAGATAACAGCTAGAGGATCTTTTTGCTCTTGTTGAGGCAATTCTTTTTGAGGAATATAATATGCCTGAGATTTATAGTAGTAGTAGTAAAGGGGGAGGCAAGGTTGCTTCAGGAATTTCTAATATTTCTTGGAGGTATCTCTTTAACATATCTATTGGTTTCAGAATACTATCACTTTTATGGTAAGTACACTTCTATACATAAGTGCTAGCAGGGCACCAAAGCACTATTCTGTAAGGGCATGCAAAAGTGACATAACATGTACATGCAAGGGATGTACACATAGGTGGAGCATGGGAGGCGTGTAGGTGCTGCCACTTATAGAATATGGTAAGTTACATGCCCTTTTGCCTCCAGTGCACACAGTTATGACAGGTCTATGGTTGATGTAAATGTGAATGCATAAATGTAACGGAATCTGGATGCCCAGATGTAGTTATAGAATGGGTTCTCGCTCTGTGGCTTCAAGGCATCTAAAAGGAGATGCCCTGTTATAGAATTGTCCCCCTAATGACTCAAGCTCTGTTTTGATTTCTTCCACTACCTCTTTTTATATAGCTCAAGGCAGCAATATCAGATTTGGTCACAAGGAGTCTTTCTCTTGAGCAGAGTTCAAGTGGACCTTTTTGCCAGTATTTTCTGCCATGATGAACCTCTCCCATGTTTGATCCTTTGGAATCCATTTAAATGTAGATTATACCAATGAATAACTAGGTTTACAATCTATAAAATCAATAATTTCAGATTTGTAACAACAGTATATTTTATGATACGTTCTAAATTATTACAGTCGGAGATACAGCCATTCCATTGTCCTTATTTAGCATTGCAATTGGGCAAGCTTTTAGAGGGTATGGGAAGCAGTCATTTAATGATCTAATTCCAAATACCTCAGAATCAAGCGGATCCATCTTCCTGTCCACACCCCCAGCAACAGGATCTGCTCTGTTCTCTGCCTGCACATGCTCCTCTTCCACTATTCAGAGGCAATGGTGTTCAACTGCCTGGATGTTCCTCACAATTGCGCCTGGTTTCCACCAGTTTCCTAGGCCAGAGTGCATGGCCCACGCCTTATTCAGCCTTTCTCGAGTTTGTAATAAGGTGGCTGTCTGTAAATTTTTTCCTCAATTGCACCCCAATTTGGAACTTGGGAGATGCATCAAGAGAAGAATCTCTGCAAGTTGAGGCTGCAGTTCACCTTTGGGAATCCTAAATCATCACATACACAGACAACAGTTGCCACAGAAGTGCTTGAGCTGCATAGTGAAGGAGAAACCAGACCGGATGAAACCTCAGAATCATATAACACCTGAGAGACGGAAAATAAAATGTTTCCATATTATCTAATTTTAAGGAGAGACTAGAAGGGGGTCTTAGATTAGGTGGTCTCATTAGTGCTCCTCTTCCACACCCCCATCAAAAATGAACTTTTAAAAAAAAATTTCAACCTATGTACAGTTAATCTTAAGCATGTAGAGCATCTATGTATGTAAGATAGGGGGGGGGTCTGCATTTAAGCACATACTTTACATTTTCAAAAGGAAAACTGTGTGAACACTTTAACAGATGTAAATGTGTATGAGTGATTTTGAAAGTGACTATATGCACATTCCTTAACTTTCAGAATTCATGTAAACTCCATACATAAAGTTTCTGAGGACTTTCCACCTGTGTATGCTGTTATAAAATTACCCCCAGGGAGAAACATACGCACCTAGGCATGGAAAATCCCATAGGTGCATGTGTGGCACCTGTTTTGTAAAAGAAACATTCACTTATGTGCCTTATAAATTAGCCTACCCAAAAGCTCCCACATGAAATTAACCCTTCTGCAAGACAGAGGTAATTTTCTGCATTTATGTACTAATAGAAATTGGTGCATCTGCATGTATTTTGTTAAAATACAGGGGCAAAATTATACCATGAGGGGCATAATCGAACAGGGCACCCAAGTTTTCATAAGGGCATCCTCGCAGGACGGCCCCGCGAAGGGGCAGGGAAACCCATATTATAGAAACAAGATGGGCGTCCATCTTTTGTTTCGATAATACGGTCGGGGACGCCCAAATCTCAACATTTAAGTCGACCTTAGAGATGGTCGTCCCCGGTTTTCGGCCATAATGGAAACCGAGGACGCCCATCTAAAAAATGACCAAATCCAAACCCTTTGGTCGTGGGAGGAGCCAGAATTCATAGTGCACTGGTCACCCTGACATGCCAGGTCACCAATCGGGCATCCTAGGGGGCACTTCAGTGGACTTCACAAATTGCTCCCAGGTGCATAGCTCCCTTACCTTAGGAGCTGAGCACCCCCCCCAAAACCCCCCTAAAACCCACTCCACACAACTGTACACCACTACCATACCACTACCGTAGCCCTTAGGGGTGAAGGGGGGCACCTACATGTGGGTACAGTGGGTTTCAGGTGGGTTTTGGAGGGCTCACATTTACCACCACAAGTGTAACAGGTAAGGGGGGGATGGGCCTGGGTCAGCCTGCCTGAAGTGCACTGCACCCACTAAAACTGCTCCAGGGACCTGCATACTGCTGTCATGGAGCTGGGTATGACATTTGAGGCTGGCAAAAAAAAAATTTCAGTTTTTGTTTTGGGTGGGAGGGGGTTGGTGACCACTGGGGGAGTAAGGGGAGGTCATCCCCAATTCCCTCTGGTGGTCATCTGGTCAGTTCGGGCACCTTTTTGAGGTTTGGTCGCAAGAAAAAATGGACCAAATAAAGTCGTCCAAGTGCTCGTCAGGGCCGCCCTTCTTTTTTCCATTATCGGCCGAGGATGGCAATCTCTTAATCATGCCCCAGTCCCGCCTTTGCTACGGTGCCGACACGCCCCCGTGAACTTTGGTCGTCCCCGCTCCGGAAAGCAGTTGAGGATGCCCAAAATCAGCTTTCGATTATGCCGATTTGGGCGACCCTGAGAGAAGGATGCCCATCTCCCGATTTGTGTTGAAAGATGGGCGCCCTTCTCTTTCGAAAATAAGTGTGCATATGTTGCAACTTTACTTGTGGAATGGTAAACAAGCATGCCTCTCAATGACTGTACTGCACTCTCCAAAACGCCATGGGGGGGTTGGGCCATTTAAACTTGCACTACTTGACTGTGACCTGTGGCATGTGCCAAATCAATGACTGGTATCGTAACACAGGCTATTTCTCTCTCCCTTCCCTGGAGACTGGCCTTGTTCTGCATGTGCATTTTAATTAGTTACTTCGTACTACTGGCCATTCTCTACCAAAAGAACTTAGAACATTTGGGCTCTTTTTCTAGGCCATTGCGCTCGGTGTGGAGATGGCTTTGCCACGGACATCACTTTGCTGCTGCAGTTACACCATTTTTGGGGATACGCCGGAACCCAGATTTTTTGCCAGGATCTGAGTCTTAAACTTTCTTGGATTGGAGTGCTAAGAGACTACACTACCTCTTTCATGGGCTCACAGAAGAGGGCAAACTCCAACTGGAATATCAGCTCCTGGCATGTGAGTTCTTTGCCTATTTACAGTTACAGCATTATGTGAATAGTTTGCCATGGGAGCAGCTCTTTGAGGATTTGCAAGAGACTTGGTCTGAGGCCTTTACTCTAGGCTCGCAGCAGCTCATTCCCTTGACCTTTCATCATAAATTTCTTTTGGAAACAACACCTTACTTGGACTTTGCCTGTTTGACTTCTCTATGAAATGCTGATTTTGTAGCTCCGGATATGACTTGTGCTGGAGGTGGGAACTACCGCCGGACTGCTGCGGTAGCCCGGTAGTACTTCCCTTTTAGCGAGTGGTAAGTCTGCATTGGGCTTATCGCCACTTTGTAAAAGGGGGCCCTAAATCTTTTCTGCAGCATCTACCCCTGAACTGCCACAGAAAACGAGAGGGAAGGGGGAGATGACTCTGAATATTGCTGCCATATAGGGTTCAGACTGAAATTATTCTTTTCTGAAACGTATGACACTGGAGATAATGTTTGTCAAACAGTAGACATTATACATTTCCAAATGCTGGTAGTGAAAAGGAAAATAAAAACAGAACTGTGCTGTTAAGGGTTTTATTCCACATTTAGGGACATACCTTCAGCTGTGGACCTCATCAGATCATAGCTTCAACTTTGCAATTTTATTTAAAAGTTACAGATAGGGAGGTAAGTGAGAAATAGCTCTATGGCATCAGAATAGAAATAGAAATTTAGCCTTGCATTGTACATGAGGAAGCCAAGTGAGAGTTCATGGACATGCAAACAAATATATGAGTACTTTCTGTAGAACTGGCAAGACTTTGTGTTCCCTAATAAATGAGGATATGGGTAAGGACCAAGGCCGAACCTCAAGCTGCTTTATAACATTGTAGGAGCATATCTCAGGTTTTACAAGTAAATACAAAAGAAGCCGTTGAGACCTCACACAGAGGTTTTTTGTTTTTTTTTTTCATTCCTTTCTAAAATTCACTGCTTTAGACATAAAAGTTCTTTTACTCAGTTGATAGCACCAATAGTTGAAGCTGGGTAGTATTTCCTATGTTTCTGACATGCCAAGCCCTCATTGCCTCTATGATTTTCATGTCACACAGTTCTTTAGATCAAAATCAACTTAAACTGAAAAGGCATTTTGAAAAAGAAAATAGCAGAATAGATTTCTTAGAGTAATTAAGCCTCACAAATAAACATAAAGGCAAGATACATGAACCCTACAGACTTGTTTAATATGAGTTAAATTCTCATAACTGAGATTTAGGTAGGTTATGTTTATTACCATGTTTTGTTTTCTTTTTTGTTTGTGTGTGTGTGTGTGTGTATGTGTGTGTGTGTGTGTTGTTAGTTCCAAATCCCCCACTGCATAGAATAATTTCCAGGGAAAACCTATTAAGCTTTATCAGGAATATCAGTAGTGAAAGAAAGGTGCATTCAGTGAGCACTGTTTTTTTTTTTGTTTTTTTTTTTAACTTGTGACCACCAAGACCCTAATCTCCATCAAGCTCACAGTTGAAGTGGTGGGGACATGGCTTGGCTTCACATAATAGAGGCAGGAATCTTTTTGAGAATGTTTAGGAAACTATAGTGAGGTCATTCACTAGTAATGCTTGGGTGGAGAACTGTTTAGTTTATGTGTGCCTCCTCATCCAACCATAAATTTGTACACATAAGCAGAGCCATATATCAGATTACATTGTTCATTTCTGCCCTGTGAATTGAGCTTGCTTGAACAGCAGAGTATACCTACCAAGAGAGAGAGGTTTTGCAAAAAATATATATACCAAGTCTCTCTGTTTTTCTTTAGTTTTTAAATTTATTTATGCAGTTTAACCAATACATAACCAAGGAGTAAAAACTTGTAAAGAAAAGTGTACACTTAAGGGCCAGATGCACTAAACTTAACGAGCAAGTAGTAAACCCTGGCATGCACTAAAGACTTTTTTCCGACGACGGTAGCAGCTAACGAAAACGGAATGCAGATGAGCAAATTGTGTACAAACCCTATTGTAATGAGATGCACTAACCTTTTCCGATTGCCTTAACGGTGGAAAATCTAACGAGAGGTCTGTACCTCTCGTTAAGTATGCGCGCAAGCCAGACAAAAATGCTTTAAAAGAGAAAGACAAATGTAAAACGGAGTAGTGAGAGGAGGCAGAGCAGAAGGAAAATTCACGTTTCTCGAGAATCGGACTGAAAAGCTGCACAGCCACAGCAAGAGAGGGCGCAGCAGTTCCCCTTTCACAGGCTCCCTACCTCCCTCCGTGTGTGATCGGGATCCAAGAAGAAGGCACAGCTCCCTTCTCCAGGTCTATCTCAGCCAATCACAGCGCGTTTAGCTCGGCTAAACGCGTTGTGATTGGCTGAGGGACTTCCAGGACTCAGCTGAGTAAAGCACTGCCAAAAAAAGACTTTTTTATTATTGCAGGGGGGAATGACGGCCAAAATGGACGTGTTTTTTTGGATGGGCGTCCATTTCGGCCATCATTCCTCCCCCCTGCAATAATAAAAACGTCTTTTTTGGCAGTGCTTCACTCAGCTGAGACCTGGAAGTCCCTGAGCCAATCACAACGTGTCTAGCCGAGCTAAACGCACTGTGATTGGCTCAGAGACTTCCAGGTCTCTCAGCTGAGAATAAACAACAAGAGTTGTGGTGTGTAGAGTCCTTTTTTCAAGGTTCCCAGGAGGGGAGAAGGGCTCTGGTCACCTCTGTGTGTGTGAGCTGGGAAGAAGTTGCAGGAGATGTTTCTTTTTTTTTTTCTTTGCAGCTAGTCCCAGCAGGCAGGCAGTCTGAGCAAGTGCCAGGGGGGAGCTAACCATGCTTCTGGGACTTTTGAAAGGCTTTGAAACAGATTGGATTGAACGGTGAAAGAATAGCAAACAGTAAGAAAAGGAAGAGGAGACAGAAGGATTTAAAAAAAAAAAGGGGGGGGGGATAACTACCAAAGAAAGAATAAGTATTCAAGTATCCACCCCTGAAGAAAAGAAACGAGAGAGAGATGTGAAATAGAAAAGAAAAATGAAATAAGAAACCAGAGGGAGGATCATAAAACAACAACCAAAAAATGGAATGGAGACAAGGCAGAGAACAATAAAGATGCTAAAAGCCAGAAAATCAAGCCAGAGACACCAAAGGCTGAAACATATTTTCTTATCTGATACAGAATAAGTAGAAAGTAGTTCATTCCTTGGTGATGGGAGAGAGTGAAGGAAGAGAGTGGGTATGTGCAGCCAGCACCCCTCCCCCACCAGCTTCTCTGCTTAGCCTCCTCAAATAGAGTCAGCAGCCTGTATGGTTCTATCTGGAACATCAAGTGGCCTGGATGCGTCCTGTAAATATTCCTGGTGACTCTTGCAGTGTGTCGGTGCAGTCTGACTAGTTTAATAATTCCTAACTTGGATAACATTTGCTGCTGGCCAGTGTTTATGCAGAGTGGCGAGTGAACACGTCATGTTACAGTGGTCTTTCATATGCCATTATGATATCAGTATCATTAAGTATTTCTTCTATTTTCATTAATTTAGTTTTTGGACAGTACTGGCTTTTCTCTGTCTTTTTTTCTAAAAGGGATGAAAGAGAATGAGGGAGGTGCTTTCATGAGCTTAAGACCAAATAAATATCTGTCTTACTGTACGAAAGCTCTCCTCCCACCACACTTCCATTCATACCATTCTTCCTCGCCCCTGGGGAAAAAAAGAGTTTGGCTATACTCCCTGCCACTTACTAAATCAGTAATATTCCGACATACGTTTTGTTTCTTAAAAAAATAAAGCATGTCCCAAAGAGTAAAAGATATTTTAATACTTGCACACTACATTTGTAAGTGCTCAGCATGTGTCACAGAGTTTGTGGATATCTATTGATAAAGAAAGACAAAAACAGATCTTAGCGTTGTAGCGTAGGCCATGCACAGAAAAATAGATTTTTGTTTTTCTTTCAGCTTGTGTTTCTTTGTTTACCAGTAAACTTTATTGACTGCCAAAATTGAAAGCGTTTTTTTCTATATTTGCAACATTGTTTTTTCAATTAGTTTTGGGTGATTTCTCTAAAGCTTTTCAAACAATTTGTTTTTTTTTCTATAGGGTCGCTACTAATCAATCTATATTTGAATTCCTTCTCGAAATTAGAGATATTTCCCAATTTCATGCACCCATATTCCAATGTGTTATGTGCCAGTTATAGGTATAAGGACATTTAAGGACCCTTTTACCAAGCTGTGGTGAAAGGGGACCTGTGATGGTGTCGACGTGTGGATTTGCTGCGCACCAAGGCCCCCTTTTAACACAGTGGATAAAAAGTTGTTTTCGGCCCCAAAAAATAAATGGCCCTGCTCTAATCACAGGCCATTTCCAGAGAGAGCCCTTACCGCTACCTATTTAGGTGATGGTAAGGTGCTTCCGCGCTAACCTGGCGGTAAATGGGCAACATGCGGAGCTGCCCGGTTACCGCCAGGTATGCCCCCAGCACTACAAAGATTTAAAAAAATATATTTTTGTCGTGCTGGAAATGGTGCATGCTGTGGGTAGAAACTACTGCCAGGTTCCTGTGATAGCTTTGTGGTAGTCCCGGTTTGGTGCTGGAAAGCAGCTTTAGCTCTACTGCCGCTTTGTAAAAAGGCCCTTGAGAAAATCTGAAAGTTGCTTTTAGGGAGAAGAGGTGTGGAGTGCTACCTCTAGGAAAGATAGAAAAGAAAGTGTTTTCAAGAGGCTCCCTGAAAACGTCTTGAGAAATTGCAGAAGCTTGTCTCAAGAGAATGAAAAATTCATGTAATCTAAACCCTATTGCTTCAAGTCATGATTGTGGCATCTCATCTGAGAGTTGATGTAAAGGCCATTTGTTGAGAATTACCAGGACATGAGATCTTCTGTGATTCTTTTCTCACAATTCCAAAAATTCAGATGTCCCAGTGGTGTGGGCACAGACCCCTTCACGGGATTTAGAGGGATTAAGAGACCAGAGGGTTTTACTGGAGTGCAGGAGAGGACTCGGAGACCATTTTGGGGGTGGCCCTGAAGATCGGATGGCCCAAGGGAGGAGAGATTTTTCCCTTTGGCGAGCCTCTGTCTGGAGGAGGGTGGTTTCTCCCTCGGAGGTGGATCAGTCTCCCATGGTCCACTTGTTAAGTGGCAGGAGTTGTCGTTCCTATTTTCTCAGTTGTCCTCCTCTTATGAGTAGAAGCACCAGTGGAAGAGCTGGTAGACGGGGGCCTGATTCTGGATGGCTTGAGAAAGCTGTCAACATCTTCTCACTCTATATACTCCTCCACAGGATGGTTCTCAAAGAGTGGAAGGCCTTTGAAGTGGTGCTTAGGAGGGAAGCTTTTATTTTCTCCGAGAAGATTTGGAGCAGCTCTTGATTTGATTTATTGACTGATTGCACAATAATGCTTCAAAGTGGTTACAAAATTACTGAAATACAAACAATGCAATACAAAATATTAAAATAATTTTGATAAACAAAATACATCAAACACTCAGATTGCTAATATACTCTAGCATTACAAAAAACTATAGCAATATATTTCACAGCTACCCAAAGGAACTGTCAAAAAAAACCATTTTCAGGGCTTTACAAAACATTAAATAACTGTTGATGCTTCTAATTTCCTTTTGCAGAGAGTTCTATAAATAAGGACCAGAGTAACAGAAAACGTGATTCATGGTTGAAGACAATTTAACCAAAGATAATGGAGGAAGTACCTGCAAAGTTTGCTGAAAAGACTGTAACTGCCTTGTAAGTGTGCATCTCTTAACCATATAAGAAAGATACTTTGGAACTCCCAAACAAAAAGCTTCCTAGAGTGGACACTCCGAAGACAGCAGTCAGGAAGAAGAATACAATTCCCATGGAAGGTGGAGTGGCCCTGAAGGATTTTCTAGATAGAGTTGATCTGAAGCAGGCATTTGTAATGGCATTCCAGACTGCCATTTGTGAAGGTTACATTGCCCAAGTGCTTCTCTATTGGACTCAACAACTACCAGAATCCGGGGCAGCTTTTTAGTGGAAGTGCTATATGAACTCATCCAGGTTGAGGTCAGATTGGTCACCTCTGCTGTGGTGGCACATAGGGCTCTCTGGCTGTGCAACTGGACAATAGGTTTCTGTTCATGGATGACATAGAAAAGTTGGTCAAGGACCTCAGTGGTGTAAGTCTGCAAAAGTTGCCTGAAAATTGGGCCAGGACTTCCACCTGGAGCCCAGTGATCAAACTGCGGCCCAGAGATGATGACGGAGTTTACCAAAGGAAGAGTCAGTGTTGACAGAAGTAGAAAGAATTCGTCCAAGACAACAGAATTCTTCGGTTGTGTTCAGTCAGGTGCCCTTGATGAAACCTGTAGGCTTGCTGGCTACAAAATGCATAAACTCAAGTTAAATGAAGAAAAAAACAAAATTTGTATTAATTAATCATTCTATTGAGGAAGAAGAGAAAAGTGAGCTGATAAATCAGTTTGTATAAATTTTCATCCTCTATAAGGGTGCTTGGGTATTGAATTAGGTGCATTTTTCGTTATGTGTAATCTTTGTCGAGTGCGTAAATATTTTGACCAGGAACATTTCTTATAGTACAGTCGTTGATTTTGAGTCTCCTAGATTACTGAAACATCATTTATCTGGGATCCTCTAAACAGTTACTTAAAAGGCTACAATCCATCCAAAACAATGCACTCCGTTCTATTTTTTAAAGAAATGCGATAGCGTATCGTATTTTAGGAAAAGTCATCGGCTTCCTGTTTAAGCTAGGGTTTTGTTTAAATTATTTTAATTTATACGGTACTCTATGGGATAGCTCCAACCTATTTGTTAGATCACTTTCCAGCTTATTTTCGAAAGTGATCGCTGGCCATTTCCCGACATAAATCGGGAGATGGCCGGCGATTTCGGAAAAGCGGCGAAATCGGTATAATGGAAAGCGGCATTTTTGACAGCATCGCTGCTTTCCCGTCGCTTCGCCGGCAAAAGTTCAAGGGGGCGTGTTGGTAGATTAGCGAATGCGGGGCATGGGCGTGGCTACCAGATGGCCGGCTTTCACCGATAATGGAAAAAAAAAGCGGCATTAAGCAGTATTTTGCCGGCTTTACTCGGTCCTTTTATTTTCACGACCAAGCCTCAAAAAGGTGCCCCAACTGACCAAATGACCACTGGAGGGAATCGGGGATGACCTCCCCATACTCCCCCAGTGGTCACCAACCCCCTTCCAAACTAAAAAATTAAAACTAAAAACCTTTTTTGCCACCATGTATGCCAGCCTCAAATGCCGTACCCACCTCCATGACAGCAGAATGTGTTGTATCCTCCGACAGCCTTTACCTGGTTGCGATGTGGCTCTCGGGTGAGTGTGACACTTTTTCTGTTAGGTGCCCTGCAGAGTCACATTACCAATGCATTATGTTGGGTGTAGGGTACTGGGCTCTACTCCCATGGTGCTTTTTCCCCCCTGCCAACCAGGTCAGAGTGTACCCTGTTTTGTTTCCTGTTGTAGTCCATGCGGTACTGGCCATTTTTGTAAGCCAGTTTTAGTTCCCTTTCCTGTGTTACCCACGTTAGAGAACGTAGTTCTTACCTTGCATTGTGCAGAAAGAGAGCATTGTACACCATTGTGCCAGCTCTGACCTACTGCTAATCTTAGTACCAGGGGACTCTTTGCCAGTGGGGCACAACCTCTGATCTGCAGTTAACTGTGAGTAAACGTGCTTATTTCAAGAAAGGACTTTTTCAGAGAGATTAGTCCAGTGGCGTTCCTAGGGGGGGCGGTGGGTGCACGCCGCCGGGGGGGGGGGGGTGCCGCACGCGCGCCTGTCCTCCGTTGTTTCATGCTTCTCTGCCCCGGAACACACACACCCCCCCCCCCCCCCCGGCGGCGTGCACCTGGTGGGGGGGGTTTCCTTCGCGGGGGGGGGGGTCCTTTCGCCGGGGGGGGGGGTCCGCGCTGCATCGGGAGGGCGCTGCACCCGGGGGGCAGGGCAAATCGGCAATCCGCCCCGGGTGCCAGCCCCCCTAGGAATGCCACTGGATTAGTCTTCAGGTATGAACTGGTGTGCCAAAGTTATACAGCAGCAATAAGTCCTAGAGGCTGTATGCAGGTCCCTGGGGCAGTTTTAGTGGGTGCAGTACATTTGTGGGTAGTGGGTTTGGGGGTGGTTTGGGGGGCTCAGCTCCCAAAGTAAGGGAGCTATGCACGAGGGAGCTTTTCTGTAGTCCACCGCAGTGACCCCTAGGGTGGCTGGTTGGTGTCCTGGCATGTCAGGGGGGCCACTGCACTAAAAATGCTGGCTCCTCCCATGGCCAAATGCCTTGAATTTGGCCGGAGTTTGAGATGGCCGACATAACTTTCCATTATCGCTAAAAAACGAAGCCGGCCATCTCAAGCCCTGGCAAAATCCAAGGCATTTGGCTGGCCGGAACCATATTATCGAAACAAAAGATGACCGGCCATCTTTTTTGAAAATACGGGTCTGGCCAGCTGTTTGCGGCGTTACCAAAATACATCGTCGGCCATGTATTTCGCCGAAGCCGTTCGATTATGCCCCTCTTTGTTTTTTGGCTTTATTTACATTTCCTCCTTTAAGAATTCTGAAAAGGTCTAAGTTATTGGACAATCTTGCTCATTCAAGATGTCCTTACTTTTTTGCTCTCCGCTACAAGCTACAGTCATTTCCAAAAGCAAATTAAAACATTTTTGTTTAGGAAATATGTAATGAATTCTTAAGTGTTACATTGAGCTCTTGTGCTTTTACTCTCAGGTTTAAAAACTTTTAATTATATGCTTTGATATTTGTTGCAATTCCTGGAACTTTCTTCTTATATGATGTAATCCGCATTGAACCATAAGGTATATGGCGGAATATACATTGCACTGTTAATGTTTGTGATTTTGTGTTTGTATTTTTATTAACAAACAATAAAAACAAAAATTACTTCTGAAGGTTATGGATACAGGTTGGGATGGAGGAGGATATTTGCAGGGAATGGGTTAGGTTCCAGTAAGACGGGAAGGGATGGGTAAGATTTCTGTCCCCATGCAACTCTCTGGTCTGGAATAGAGAGGTATCTACCAGAATATATTTTTGATGACAGTGAAAGAATCATTGGAGAGCAGATATAAGACTTGGGAAGTAGGGGATGACAGAAGTAAGTGGAATGTACTTTTGCTCTTTTATGGGTTTTGTTTTTTGTTTTGACAGTTACTACTACTACTATTTATCATTTCTATAGCACTACAAGGCATACGCAACGCTGTACACCATACACGAAAAGAGACAGTCCCTGCTCAAAGAGCTTACAATCTAGATAAGACAGGAAAACAGACAGTTGCCATGACTTTTTTTTTGAGCATCTGTGATAGCAAAAAGATGCTGTCCAGCAATTAATCAAATAGCATATCCCAAAAGGTATCTTTAATTGCTGGTATGACTTTTCTGTTTATTATAAAGGAGTGTGGGAAATAGGATGAGAGGTGACCGAGGGTTGCTATAAGAGGAGGATTAATTGAGACTATATGGGAGTTTAGCACACTAGGGATGGGCTGGTATTTTCAACATCATGGGTTGGCCTAGTGGTTAGGGTGGTGGACTTTGGTCCTGAGGAACTGAGTTCAATTCCCGGCACAGGCAGCTCCCTGTGACTCTGGGCAAGTCACTTAACCCTCCATTGCCCCATGTAAGCCACATTGAGCCCGCCATGAGTGGGAAAGCACGGGGTACAAATGTAACAAAATATATCTAATGCTGTAAACCAAAAAATGAACAAAAAACACTCAAATCCATGTTTTTTTCATTTGCCAATAATAGGGCACACTCTTTTTTTCCATTGCACATGTGCATGTTATCAGCAAAAGAGTACACACACTTTTTCCAAGTAGACCACGCTCTCTTTCAAAAGAGTGCACACAATATGACTTTGCTCCTGTGATGAAAAAGGGCCAAATGAAAACGATCAAAATGAACATTTCTGGAAACAAGATGAAAATTGTCTGGCTGCCCATCCCTTGTCCTAACAATTTTAGTGGAATTGTGGGATTTGAGTTTTGTCTCCAATCTAATTGCCTTTATATAGCTAAATACTAGTGTGATAACATAACTTACTCTCAATCGCCTCTGCTCCTGCATTTTGTGTTTTCATAACCAAAATCCTTGTTTGTGGCAATCATCAGTTTGAAAGAAAAACCTTGTTTTATAAAGCATTGCATCCATGGGCCCCAGATTTATTTATATTATATTGAAGAGCAAGAAAAAAAAAACAAGCAAGGAAAGCATTCAGAGACTTCAGAAATACTTTATAATTTTTAGAAGGTGTGGGTAAAGGGAACAAATTGAAAGTATAGGTCTATGGGGGATAAATGTAATGTATGTGTGAGGTTTGTGCATAGATATTTGTACCAGTTTGTTGGTAAGGATGGTGTGGGAGCAGATAGGGGCTGTCTTTGGTGTGTGATCGTGTATCTGGGGGGGGGGGGTCCCTTGTATTTTCAATAAAGCATTTTTATTTATTTATTAGGATGTATTTACCGCCTTTTCGAAGGAATTCACTCAAGGCAGTGACCAGTAAGAAGAGATCAAACATGAGCAATAGGCAGTTACAGAAGTAAAAATATTCAAATAACAATACAATGTCAACACAATATGTAATAGAACATTTTAATTGACAGTGAAGGGTATAAGCAAAGATAGAACATATAGATAGGTAAGAGAGTAAGAACAGTTAGAAAGTAAGGTGACTAATTAAAAAAAAGTTGCACATGAGGTCAGAGAGATGGTTAAATATTATCTCAGTTAGGGTAGAAGTGGATAAACATGTCCTGCTGCAGTATGTGCAGCCTGTGTCACTCCTTATGTGTGTCAGTGGAACTAACAAGTTAATTACGTCTTCCATTGATGGCCTGGTTGAAGAGCCAAGCTTTCACCTGCTTCCTTAAGTAGAGATAGTCTTGTGTTAAGCAGAGCCTAAGCACGCTAAGCACGTTTTTTTTGAACGACTGTTTTTTTGGTATCATATATAGAATTCACAAATTCACCCCATAGTCCCCATTTCAGAAGGGGACTAAACATCTGTGCCTTGAAAGATAGACATGAGGAATTACACCTGCTCCCAAGCGTGTTTAGGATTTCATGGCCAGTTGCTATTGAGCAGCACTCCACTGAAGGGATTAGGGGGGTTGCCCCCTTAATCTCTCAGTGGTTTTACCCAAAATTATCTCCCGAGTTGGTCCAGTCTGTGGTCACCCTCTACTTTTCTTGTGCTTTGGGGGGGAAACATATCACATGGGGGTTTATATGGGTGAGAGGGCTTTGTGCAGGGGTTATAAATATATAGTGGATGCAGGTCAGGGGCGTAGCTACGGGTGGGCCTGGGTGGGCCCAGGCCCACCCGATCTCGGCTCAGGCCCACCCAGTTTTACAGCAGCTGAGCAGCCAAAGCCTTAGTTTCTGCCCAATCTGCTGTCGGCCCACTCAGCCACCTCCCACCTGGTTTTCTCAGCAGTCGCACTCACTGGCAGCTCCTCCTCGGCCAGACGCCGGGCTGCATGTAATCTCGCTCGAAAGTCTTGCGGAGTTGCAGCCAGCGCCACGCATGCCACCACACTGCCGTCTCTGCCCCCCCCAGCCTGGTCGGGGCCCACAGTGTGCAGTTGCGCACAGCACGATGGCGCCACGTCACGTCGCAGCGCCGCAGGGGAAGGTCACGGTCGCGGCTCCAAGTCCACCCTGTGCCATGTCCTGCTGGCTGGGTCTATGCACAGTCACAGCAGCAGCACTCCCCCGCTGCCCCACACAGCTACGGGAGCCAGGTAATAAATACATATGTATTTTAAAATATTTTTTAACGTGTCATGTTTTAATTGATTTGCGTTTGTCTGAAAATACTTGCTGGTGGTGGTGGGCTTCTGGGTGGGGTAAGCACTTCACTGCCTAAGGCAAAAAAGTTATATTTAATGATTAAAATATACCATTTTTTGGCCCTAGGTAGTAAAGAGCCCACCTCCACCCAGAAGCCCACCACCAGCGAGCATTTTGATTACTCTTGTAACCAAAATGATGGCTCTGGTGGTGGGCTTCTGGGTGCCCACCCAAAACGTCAGGTCTGGCTACGCCACTGATGCAGGTGCATGTTTTTTTGAGCGTATGGCTAAATGTTTATTGGTAGCAGATGCGGTTATGTATGTGTGGGTATCTGGAGGATATGATGCATGTGTACATCATGTTGGGGAGTATAAATGGAAGTGTGTGGGATTGTTTGATTAGGGCAGTGTTCCCGAGTCCGGTCCTAGAATATCCCTTGCCAGTCAGGTTTTCAGGATTTCCACAATGAATATGTTTGAAAGAGATTTTTTTCATATAACGGAGGCAGTTTATGCAAATCAAGTTCATGCATATTCATGCATGTGTGGCAAGGGGTACTCCATGACCGGACTTGGGAAACACTGGGTTAGGGAATGTGTGGTAGAGTTCTGTGTTGTATTGTATTTTGGGAGGGGGGGTGGGTGTTGATGGTAAGCATGTGGGACTATGTGTTTGGATTATCTGTGTGGGATTATGTGAATTCAAAAAGTGTCATTTTTCCTATCTATAGAGGGATATAAGTTTGGGTTTCTGTGAGCTTATTAGGGACAGGTGTGTATCTGTGCAATGTGTGAAGGAATGTGGGGGGAGGTTGGAAGTGTTCACGACTCTGTGTCTGAGGTTTTAGGGTCTGTTTGAGGGGTATACGTAAGTATAGATATTTGTATGGGGGGGGGGGGAGGATGCTATGAATGTGGATTTTGACACCATCCTTTGCCACCTGTGTCATTTATTTTTCTTTGTATTTGTTTGCCTGTGTTGGTAGGGGAGCTAATGGATGGTGCCTTTCGTAATGAAGCACTGGTCAGCATTCTTTGACTTGTAACCATTCCCCATAGAAAGCAGTGGGGATGATGTTTTTGGACACTACTGAATATTCAGGTCTTGGCCAACTACCAGAAGTTGTCAATGTGCCAGCCAGCATTCATTGCTAGCATCTGGATAACCATCTGGGCAAGTTGGTTATCCGGTCACTGGCAGTGAATATCAGCAGTTCATGGAAAACTTCCAGGTCTGTCTCGACTATCCCCCAAACCACACTGGTTAAGTGCCGCTGAATATCTGCTCTAGGGCTGATCAACACTATTTAACCAGGAAGGATCCTGGTTAAATAGTGCTGAAAATCTACCCCGCAGTGTTTCTGATTTTCAGACTTGCCGAAGATATTCACTTTTCATCCTGCATACCAGATTTAATGAATTTCCATCCCATTTTGGTGAGCTGTTGATCCTACAGCTAGAGAGAGAGACCAAAGAATCCAATTCATTTAACATTTTATTTATTAGAAAGCATTAACAAATGAACCTGCAAGAGTTGACATTTAAAACCCCAAGTAGCATCTAGATGATGTATTTTTCTTTGTCATCATTCTTCTTTCCTAATTAATTTTCTGTGTATTAGTTTCTTTGCATGTGCTGCTCTTCATACTGCAGACAAATTCCAGACAGCAGTCAGGAATGTCTGGAAACTGGACTGGTGGCCACTAGCGCAATCCTGGGATTTCATATCTAGAAAATGTTGTTTGATTACTTTACTCTTTATAAATCAGTGCCTCTGTATTGTGTTTTCAATACAGTCTGTCCCATTCCATGGAACAGACCATTGGTTCTTTTCTCAGCAGTGGTGTTCTGCCAAAGGACAGACTTGGGAAGGATTCTTTCATGTCAGAGGCAGAATCTCAAAAAGAAAAAAAAGAGTCAAACTGGAACATTTCAGTAAGTTTTTAATGGTCTTTGCCATATTTTTCTGTTGTCATTTGGGGGCCGGTGCTTAGCCCTGCCCAGTGCATCCCAGGATGCACAGGGCGGGCCCAGAGGGAGGAGGTGGTGTTCCTGCCTCCAACATTCTTAAGGTACAGGGAGGAGGGGGAGTCACTAGACCACTAGGGTGACCATCAGGGATTTGCTGCTTGGGGTGTGGGGAGAGGTCCGGGTCCACTGGACCACCAGACCACCAGGGAAGTTTTTATGTCTTGAGGGGGGATCGGTGGGTCCTGAGTGCCTACCATGGGGAGCAGTCTGCTAAACAGACTGCTCTCTATAATGACAGGTACAGACCTGCTGTAAAAGTTTGCAAGGAAACTATTAGGCACTCACAGGGGGATGATCAGAAGCAAACGCCAGCACTAGAGGCTGTTAGCGCCATACTAGCACCGGCTCATGATCAGAGCCCTCGAGCACGTGAAACAACGTGCTCAAAGGCTCTGAACGCAACTAGCATGCAAATGCATGCTAAACAGGGCATTAGGTATTCCTCCCCAATGATCAGCGGCCAGCGCGCCAAAGATTGGGTTGCTGGCCACGGCAAACCCTACGCCAGCTCGGAGCTGACGTTAGGGTTTTCAGATCATTGGGGAGGAATGGTGAGCCAGGCCCCCATTCCCTCCAACAACAAACCTGCCAGCGACAGGAGGTTCCCCCCCCCCCCCCCCCAGATTCAGGGAGGGCTGGAGATCCGGTGGGTCTCCAGCCCCCCCTAACTCCCCCAGCAAAGGTGACCAACCAACCCCCCTCCCAGCGGCAAGGGGGGCTGGAGGTCCCCCCCCCCCCCCCCCAGGTTCAGGGAGGGCTGGAGATCCGGTGGGTGCCACTGAAATTTATCTCTAACCATTATAACACTATTCGTATAGGACTAGGTTCTGTAAATGGCGCCCAAATTTGGATGTCAAAAAAATGAGTGGTAAGCTCCATTCTATAAACGGTGCTCCGAGTTGGGTGCCTTTTGTAGAACAGTGCTTACCGTATCCAATTTTGGGTGCAAGGATTTATACCAACTGAAAACTGGTGTAAATTTTTGCGCCTAAATTAATCGCAGATCTTTCATATTCTGTAACACCGCACAAATTCTAGGAACTCCACTGACCCACCCACGCCCCCTCCCAAGGCCACACCTCCTTTTTGGATCCGCAAGTTAAAATTTATGTGCACATCTACTATAATAATTTCCACCGCCAACATTCGGAAGCTGACTCCGTGGCTTCACTGAAGTGAAGGGTTCGTAAGGTTCATTAGGTTTATCAGTCTGTCACCATCTGTCTCTGTCCCGCCCTTGCGTCAAAACGTGATGACATCGAGGGCAGAACAGTGAGAGGCAAGGCAACCAACCAACGCAAATAGTTGTAAGCGACCCTGCGCACCGCCTACCCTCTCTGTATCTCGCGGTTGGCGGCCAAGCAAGCGAAGAACTCGGAAAACAAGAACGGTGGTGTGGCGGTTAAAGCCACACGGAAATACCTGACAGCTGCATATGCGCAGAAAAAAAACGGGAGCCGAACTTTATCATGCTGAATGCCTGTGGCTGCGTCAGCCCCGCTGATGCCTCTCGATGTCTGTGAGTGAGACAGTATGAGGGAGCTCCTGCTGGCTGTGGGTCAGGCCAGGACTTAGCTGGTGGATGGGAGAAGCACTGAGGGAGGGAGGGAAGGGACCCTGAAACTTGGAGCCAGGGACCCTGAAACTTGGAGCCAGGGACCCTGAAACTCGGAGGGAGGGAAGGAGGGAGGGACCCTGAAACTCTGAGAGAGGGAGACCCTGAAGCTCTGAGGGAGGGCGACCCTGAAACTCAGAGGGAGGGAGGGCGGGGACCCTGAAACTCGGAGGGAGGGGGGTGGAGACCTCTGGCATACACTCTCATTCTCACACACACACACTCTCTCTCTCTCACAGACACACACTCGCACATTCACTCTCTCACACAGTCACTCTCACACACACTCTCTCAAACATAAACACTCCGAGGAAAACCTTGCTAGCGCCCGTTTCATTCGCGTCAGAAACGGGCCTTTTTTACTAGTTAGTATATAATCTATAGTATTCTATAAGTTACACATGTAAATGTGGGACCTGCTCATGCCCCACCCATGTGTATACCCTTTGCATTTGTGTACTAAGTTTGCAGAATACCACATAAGTGCCAGTATTCTATAATAATAGTGCACAAATGGGCACCTTAATTTAAGTGGCCTTCTATAGAATGAGGGGGATAGCATCCCATTGGATAGTGGCACAGCATATATGTAAATTACTTAAATACTGCTGTTGGTATTTTAAACAAACATTTGCCACTGCACTTGAACTAGTGTTGATTGCTTTTGATATTAGATTGAATTGTTTTATTGAGTTTGCATTAACAAAGTGAAAGCTGTTTCAAGTTATTCTTCCTGGTCATCTTCTTTCCAATCTTAGATTGAATTATTCATCATCATGATGAGACAGTCTCCTTCAGTTCAAGAGGAGTTATTCCTAGGTTGGTCAGCCGTTATCATAGTGAAAACAGGAAATGTGCTCTAATTTCCTGTTGTAAATCTGTTCTCTTCCTCACCTTTGAAAAGAAATTCCAAAGTTCAAAAGCAGGCTGCACAAATGGAAATGTTTGCATTGTCTTTAGAATTGATACAGTATTATTTTATGGTAGTTTGGTGAACTTGAGGGGATTTACTTAAACTGAAAATGTACAACACATGATCTAACAAATGTTTGAGCTTTGCATGAAACATATGTTAGTGTTATCCTTCTAGTCACATTGGTCCTAGAGAAAGCTGGAGTTTTGGCAGACTGATTCTTTTTAAAAGACATTTTAAAAATATATATTGTAAATAATCTAAGCAAAGCAAAAGTAAAAAAGGAGATCCTCACAGGAATGTGATACAGCCGCAGAGATGCTTGTCAAATGTTTGTGGACCAAAACAATGGATATCTTTTATGCAGATCTCGTATTGAAACACGGTCTCTTTAGGGTTTTGACCTGCTGAACTAAGTTTTATTTATTTAGGGGCGTAGCTACGGGTGGGCCCTGGCCCACCCAATCTCAGCTCAGGCCCACCCAGTTTGTCCTGCTCCTCCAATCGGTGCCGGTCCTCTAGGCGCTGATTAGGCTGCAGCGGGAGAGAGAGTGCAGTGCACAGCCAGCAGAAAAAACAGCAGCTCGCCTGAGTTTAGTCTTCCGACAGATTTAGAGAGCACTGCAGACTGTGCTTCCTCTTCGTCCCTTCCTGCCCCCCTCCCCATCGCGCGCATTTACATAAGTAATGCCATACTGGGAAAAGACCAAGGGTCCATCGAGCCCAGCATCCTGTCCACGACAGCGGCCAAGCCAGGCCAAGGGCACCTGGCAAGCTTCCCAAACGTACAAACATTCTAGACATGTTATTCCTGGAATTTTGGATTTTTCCAAGTCCGTTTAGTAGCGGTTTATGGACTTGTCCTTTAGGAATCCGTCCAACCCCTTTTTAAACTCTGCTAAGCTAACCCTTTATGCCGCAACAGCAGTCAAGCATAAAACACAGCAGGCTCGCGTCCAGCCTTTTGCTTCCCTCATTTCTTGTGATGACGTATTTCCTGTTTCCGCGAGGGCGGACACTGAGTGAGAGAAGCAAAAGGCTGGACGCGAGCCTGCTGTGTTTTATGCTTGACTGCCGTTGCGGCGAGGAAAATAAAAGGTTTAAACGCGCGCGACGGGGGGGGGGGGGGGCAGGAAGGAACGAAGAGGAAGCACATGGAGCACAGTCTGCAGTGCTCTCTAAATCTGTATCTGCCACCATGTACAAACAAGTCTGGGATTGGAAAATCAAGCACAGCTATCCAGGTAATAGAGTGTAATGTTAGTGGTGGGCTTCTGGGTGGGGGTGGGTTCTTCACTGCATAGGGCGGGAAAAAAGGTATGTTTAAGTTGATCAGTCTATGACGTTGCTGGTCCTGGGGGAGCGGGGAGGCTGGGCAGAGCAGCAGCACCTACGGAAGCTAGATGTTTGCAGGCTTCTACATGTGTTTTGTGAAGACAGGAGAGTTTCGACCGACTTTGTCCTTGTGGGTGGATATAAGAAAAGTGAGGCAGCTTTGAAGGCTACTATAGCTCGATGGATCAAAGAGGTTGTTAACATTTTTGAAGGGGAAGTTGGCTCCCCCCCTTTAGCTCATTCCATTGGACGTCAGGCTTCCATGTAGGCAGAAAGTTCTTGTTCTTCAGGAAATCTGTAAAGTGGCAGTGTGGTCGTCATGTCATGTAGATTTGCAGATGTGGCTTTTTGGTTGCATGAGTTAAAGGTGGGGGTTTTGGGGGTCCCACTCTTAATGATAACTGCTTTGGTACTTCCATTGTCTGTGCCGGTCTGGAGGGATGCTATAAAAACAGAAATTAGATCTTGCCTGCTTAGTCCCTCAGAGCACTCTGTTCTGCGTGGTCAGTGTAGGTCTTTCCGAAGAATAGAATTTTTGTACATACTTGTGGTTGAGATGTGTAGGTTGCTACATTATACCATGGCGCTTATATATATAGGCAAAACAAAATCAAAGCAAAGCCAGACACTTTCCCTGCTTGTTCAGGGGAGATTTTTTTGTTTTATTGTAGGGCAGCAGCAACATACACTTATCTGGGTTAGCTGAATGGTTAGGCAATGCTGAGAGGGACCCAATACCTGTAGTGGTGTTCTAAGGGGGACATCTGTTTGGCTATTGGGTGACTGACTCTAGGGGGACTGCACAGTCTACTTATAGGTTACTTAGAAGTTAGTGGTTCTGTGTCTCTTATCTGCTGGTAGGAGCGCATAACCCATTTGCCAAGTCTGGATGGACTAAAAGAAAATCAGCAGGTAAGACCTAATTTCTCCTTCCCAGACTTCTGGAGAATTATCTTGTTTTTGCATCCTGAACACCTTCAGCTAGGGGTTGTTGCAGAGGTGCTCGGAGGTAGAAGAAATGGATATCAGAGGTAGATTCTGATATAACAGCCAATAATTTAGGGGAGGTAAGCGAGGGGGCCATGAGTAGTTGGGTACATGTGGCTCCTCCCAGACGGACCAGTGGAAGTTTGGGTGTCCATTGGAGTATTGTGTTCAGTTTTGGAGGCTGTATCTGGCTAAAGATGTAAAAAGACTGGAAGTGGTGCAAACACAAGCCACGAAAATGGTATGGGATTTGCGTTGCAAACCGTATGAGGAGAGACTTGCCGACCTGAACATGTATACCTTGGAGGAAAGGAGAAACAGGGGTGACTTGATACAGACGTTCAAATATTTGAAAGGTATTAATCCACATACAAACCTTTTCCGGAGACGGGAAAGTGGTAGAACTAGAGCACATGAATTGAGGTTGCAGGGGGGCAGACTCAGGAGTAATGTCAGGAAGTATTTTTTCACGGAGAGGGTGGTGGATACGTGGAATGCCGCCCCCAGGAGGTGGTGGAGATTAAAACAGTAATGGAATTCAAACATGCGTGGGATAAATACAAAGGAATCCTGTTTAGAAGGAATGGATCTATGGAATCTTAGCGGACATTGGGTGGCAACGCCGGTATTTGGAGAATAAAACCAGTGCAGGGCGGACTTCTACGGTCTGTGCCCTGAGAAAGGCAGGGACAAATCAAACTCTGATATACATTAAAAACCTTTTTCCCCCTAGGCAGTGAAGAGCACACCCACAACCCCACAAACGATAAATGTTACTATTTGGTGGGTTTCTGGGTGGAGGAGGGCTTAGTGCCCAGGTTAAAATTTAAAAAATGTTGCATATGATTTTATGTTGGTGGGTTTTTAGGTGGGTCTGGTCTCTATAGTGCCCAGGTTAAAATTATATATAAAAAAGCTTTATATTTAAAGTGGTTGGGGGGAGGGGGGGCTCTGCAATGCTCAGGCCATTAATAAGCAAAAGGTTGTATATTTAATGCTGATGTGCTTCAGAATGGGGGAGATGCCAAACTATGGGGGGATGGGTAAGGGGTAGGACAGGGCTAACACTAGACTATGGGGATGGAGGGATGGGGGTAGGGTAGAGAAGGGAAGGACTGATGCCAGGCTATGGAGATGGGGTTAGGGTAGAGAAAAGAAGGGCTGATGATGGGCTACAGGGATGGATGGGGGGGGGGGGTAGGGAAGGGCTGATGCTGGGCTTTGTGGGTGGATGCTATGGGGTTGAATGGGATAGGAGGGGGTAAGGTAGAGAAGGGAAGGACTGATGTTGGGCTACAGGGATGGATGGGAGGTAGGAAAGGATGGGTAGCGCTGATTCTGTGCTATAAGAATATAGGGGGGGGGTAGGTTAGGAAGGGAAGGGTAAAGCTGATGCCAGGCTACAGGGATAGGTGGGTGGTAAGGAATGGGTAGGGCTGATATCAGGCTACAGGGAGGGATGGGGGGGACAAGGAAGAGTAGGGCTGATGCTGAGTTACAGGACAATTTAAAGTTTTGGTCCTTTATTCTGTAATTGATGAGGGTTGGTCTGTGTTCTACATGTGAGTGAGGTAAAAGATTCTTCTGGCATGTGGCTTGTGAGGGGATCTATATCAGTCTGACTTGTTTGGCTTTTCCAATGGGACACGTACTGCTGTTGTGTATATTCACTGCTGCCTTTTTAAAGGTGCTGTTATTGATATTTGTGTGTTCAGAATTGGTGGTGTTAAGGTTTGCAACATACAGTGGGGGAAATAAGTATTTGATCCCTTGCTGATTTTGTAAGTTTGCCCACTGACAAAGACATGAGCAGCCCATAATTGAAGGGTAGGTTATTGGTAACAGTGAGAGATAGCACATCACAAATTAAATCCGGAAAATCACATTGTGGAAAGTATATGAATTTATTTGCATTCTGCAGAGGGAAATAAGTATTTAATCCCTCTGGCAAACAAGACCTAATACTTGGTGGCAAAACCCTTGTTGGCAAGCACAGCGGTCAGACGTCTTCTGTAGTTGATGATGAGGTTTGCACACATGTCAGGAGGAATTTTGGTCCACTCCTCTTTGCAGATCATCTCTAAATCATTAAGAGTTCTGGGCTGTCGCTTGGCAACTCGCAGCTTCAGCTCCCTCCATAAGTTTTCAATGGGATTAAGGTCTGGTGACTGGCTAGGCCACTCCATGACCCTAATGTGCTTCTTCCTGAGCCACTCCTTTGTTGCCTTGGCTGTATGTTTTGGGTCATTGTCGTGCTGGAAGACCCAGCCACGACCCATTTTTAAGGCCCTGGCGGAGGGAAGGAGGTTGTCACTCAGAATTGTACGGTACATGGCCCCATCCATTCTCCCATTGATGCGGTGAAGTAGTCCTGTGCCCTTAGCAGAGAAACACCCCCAAAACATAACATTTCCACCTCCATGCTTGACAGTGGGGACGGTGTTCTTTGGGTCATAGGCAGCATTTCTCTTCCTCCAAACACGGCGAGTTGAGTTCATGCCAAAGAGCTCAATTTTTGTCTCATCTGACCACAGCACCTTCTCCCAATCGCTCTCGGCATCATCCAGGTGTTCACTGGCAAACTTCAGACGGGCCGTCACATGTGCCTTCCGGAGCAGGGGGACCTTGCGGGCACTGCAGGATTGCAATCCGTTATGTCGTAATGTGTTACCAATGGTTTTCGTGGTGACAGTGGTCCCAGCTGCCTTGAGATCATTGACAAGTTCCCCCCTTGTAGTTGTAGGCTGATTTCTAACCTTCCTCATGATCAAGGATACCCCACGAGGTGAGATTTTGCGTGGAGCCCCAGATCTTTGTCGATTGACAGTCATTTTGTACTTCTTCCATTTTCTTACTATGGCACCAACAGTTGTCTCCTTCTCGCCCAGCGTCTTACTGATGGTTTTGTAGCCCATTCCAGCCTTGTGCAGGTGTATGATCTTGTCCCTGACATCCTTAGACAGCTCCTTGCTCTTGGCCATTTTGTAGAGGTTAGAGTCTGACTGATTCACTGAGTCTGTGGACAGGTGTCTTTCATACAGGTGACCATTGCCGACAGCTGTCTGTCATGCAGGTAACGAGTTGATTTGGAGCATCTACCTGGTCTGTAGGGGCCAGATCTCTTACTGGTTGGTGGGGGATCAAATACTTATTTCCCTCTGCAGAATGCAAATAAATTCATATACTTTCCACAATGTGATTTTCCGGATTTAATTTGTGATGTGCTATCTCTCACTGTTACCAATAACCTACCCTTCAATTATGGGCTGCTCATGTCTTTGTCAGTGGGCAAACTTACAAAATCAGCAAGGGATCAAATACTTATTTCCCCCACTGTAAGTATTTTATTTGATTAATGTTTATGCAGAACACTTGTTGGGCAGACTGTTCATTAGAAATCCTTCATCAAGTGTACTCTAAGGCATTATTTAGGAGTATCCCAAGAAATGCTACTCACACCTATATATATAGTGCCCACCAATACTAGCTCTGGGCCCACCCAAGATGTTAGGTCTGGCTACGCCACTGTTTATAGTAATGCACCTAGTACAGCTGTAATGTTACCAAACAACTGCATATAGACAAAGGCTACAGATATTTTTACCTGTTGGCTTTCCACTGGTTCTTAAAGGGAAAGTTAGAGCACTCTTTCCCTTTGAAAACTGCCTAAGGGTAAATTATGTGTACGTGGAGGGGCATTTTAGAAAGGAACATCCAAGTTGCGATTTGGATGTCCTTACAAAATGGCAAAATCCAGGGGCGGGGAAACCCGTATTTTCGAAACAAGATGGATGCATTTCGAAAATGCAGTCAGGGACGTCCAAATCCTTAAATTTGGACATCCCTAGACATGGACGTTCCTGCCTTTCGGCGATTTTCGAAACCAAAGACATCCATGTCAAAAACGTCCTAATGCAAGACATTTGGGCATGAGAGGAGCCAGCATTTGTAGTGTCCTGGTCTCCTGACATGCCAGGACACCAACCGGGCATCCTGGGGTGACACTGCAGTGGACTTCATAAAATGCTCCCAGGTACATAGCTCCCTTACCTTGTGTGCTGAGCCCCCAACCCTCCCCCAAACCCACTACCCACAACTACCATAGCCCTTACGGGTGAAGGGGGGCACCTAGATGGTGGGTACAGTGGGTTTGTGGTGGGTTTTGGAGAGCTCGCTGTTTCCTCCACAAATGTAAAAGGTAGGGGCGGTATTGGCCTGGGTCTGAAGTGCACTGCAGTACCCACTAAAACTGCTCCAGGTACCTGCATGCGCTGTCATGGACCTGAGTATGACATCTGAGGCTGGCATGAAATATTTTGAAAGATGTTTTTTGAGGGTGGGAGGGGGTTAGTGACCACTGGGGGAGTAATGGGAGGTCATCCCTGATTCTCTCCGGTGGTCATTTCAGGCACCTTTTTGTGCCTTAGTCGTAAGAAAAACAGGTCCGGGTGAAAACGTCTAAGTGTTCGTCAGGGACAATGGGTCAAGGACGTCCAAATGTTAGGCACGCCCAAGTCCCACCTTCACTATGCCTCCGACACGCCCTCTTGAACTTTGGCCGTCCTTGCGATGGAGTGCAGTTGGAGACGTCCTAAATCGGGTTTTGATTATACCGATTTGGACGTCCCTAGGAGAAGGACGTCCATCTTCCAATTTATGTCGAAAGATGGACGTCCTTCTATTTCGAAAATGAGCCCCAGAGTGTCCTCTTTATTTTGTGCACGTTTTTTCATTTTTTTTTTAAATAGCATGTGTAATTTTCATGTGAAGCTTTAAATGAATTAAGTTCTTGGAAGGTATTCATTCAAAAGAAACAAACTCTTCCGGATGGCAAGAAAAATTGTAGAACTAGAGGACATGTTATGAAGCTTCAAGAATGTAGATTCTTGAAGATGAAGGGGACAAAAATTCACATTAATGCACAGTACCTGCTCCTGGTTAATGCTGAAGCAATTAGCATATCCTACTTAGGAGGCGGTAAGTAGCCCACGTTAACTCCACATTAGCGCACAGTAAGTATGGTGCTTAACTACCAAATGCCTTCCGTGCCCACTCTCTCCCCAGGTCACACTCACTGACACAAAAAGCACTTAGCATGGAGTTTTCCACATGGAAGCTGCTTAAGTTACTGCAAAGCCCCATAACACAGCTCTGCGCTTGCAATTACCGCATGTTAAGTTAACACAGTTTAGTAAAAGGGCCCCAAAGTAAGCAGTTTTAGATTTTGTCAAAATATCTACCCTCAGAGAGAACTGTTGAAAATTTTGTGGGTGCGTTCTCCCTGCATAGTTTTGCTTTGATTATAGTATGACTACTTGTCACTTCCATAACACTAGTTGACATAGAAGTGCTGTACAAATATACATAAAGAATAGTACCTTCTATGTAGAGTTTCTAACCTGATAAATCTGTTGTAAATTCTGCTTATACCCCCCCCCCCCCCATATTTATTTATTTTTTTTAATTTAAAGCCTTTATATACCCTCTTCTTGACAAAGCCATTCAAGATGGTGGACAAGTATAAAAATTAATAACATATAAACATACAGAATAATTCTGAATAAGGACTTCCCACATATCCAGTTTTAAACTGTTTTGCCTAGAAACAAAGTTTCACATCCTTTCTAAAAGTAAGAATAAATGTATTGGACTGTAGTTAATCTGGTAGACCATTTTTCTATTCTGCAGCCACTGAAAGCCTTCCTCGTCCATGTCTGTTTCCCTAATACAAACGTATCAGGAACCCTCAACAGGTTCCTCTGAGAGTAGAATAAAGTGGGAGCGTAAACCTGTATCTAGGGGCTTAATAATGGTGGTATCTTTAAATATTTTTAAAAAAAAAATACTTCGCAGGATAGAGCTGCTCTGGATTATTTATTCATTTGTTGGGAATTATTCACTGCTTTTATGAACAGATTTACCCCAGGCAGAGATTATGCTTTGTTCCTTGATAGTTTAGCCCTTCCTCACTGACCATTGAAGATTTGGACCTATTGAATGCTCCAATTGATCCCAGGGAATTAACTTATGTTATTAGAACATTGCTACTAGGAAATCTCCAGATTCAGATTACCTTCCTCTGGAGTTTTATAAGATCATGGGACCTACAGTTTCCCCCTCTTTATTAGCTAAATATGAGGAAGCTCAGATTAAAGGATTTTTTCCTTTGGCTATACAAACATCTATAGTAGTCACTATTCCTAAACCAGGTCGAGACCCTTGTCTTACAAGTTCATACTGACCAATCTTGCTTCTTAATGTCGATATGAAATTGTATTCTAAATTTTGGGCTAATAGGTTAATTGATAATATTCCCATGCTCATTGCACCCCCATCAAGTTGATTTTGTTAAAGGATGTAACGCTGTAGCCAATGTGCACTGTTTGCTTTGTGCTTTGGATGCAGTGCGGCGCAGTGCTTTAGAAGCTATTCTAGTTAGCTTTGATATTGAAAAGCTGTTGATACAGTCTCTTGGTCTTATTTTTGAGAAGTTTTATGTCACTTTGGCTTTCGGGGGCCAATTTTATATGGAACTAAACTTATATTCTTCACCTGCGGCTTCCATTTTTGTTAATGGGGTCCTGTCTTCCCCTTTTCTAGTGGAGAGGAGGTAATAGTCAAAGCTACCCTTTCTCTCCCACTTTTTGTTTTGTGTATTGAACCTTTAGCTTTGAAGTGGCTGCAGGATGGGGAGATTTGTGGGATTCCAATGGACTTGGCAACAGTGAAGCTGGCTTTATTTGCCGATGATCCTTTGGCGATGTTTACTGCTCCTTGAACCTCCCTTCCTCTGGCACTTTGTCTTTGCAGTGATTTGTCTCTCTTTCAGGCCTTTGGATTATTGCCAATATGCTGGAGGCGCTGTATTTGGCAGAGGGACGTGAGGACTGCTGTCCTGGTGTCTTTCCACTTCATTGGGCGAGTGATAAGTTAAAATATCTAAGCTTGCAAATTCCACATCAACTCACCAACTTGTCCACCTATACTATTTCAGCACTATTAAAAAAGATGCAGGAACATTGTAGGAGATGACAGGCATCACTAGTTTCCTTGTGGGGCTGAGTCCAACTTAAGATGATTATTTTGCCAAAATGGCTTTATTCGTGACAACTTTTGTCCATAATTTTGTATCCTCATGATCTTGCTATTTGAGATAAAATTGTATGTAAATTTTTATGGAGGAAGGAAGAAACCTAGAATGGGTCTTAGAATGTTGACATTGTTGAAGCAAGATGAGGACTTGGGTCTTCCTGATCTCAAGGCATACTGCACAGCTATACAGTTGTGCTACATTAGAGATTGCTTTTTAGTTCTGATTTTTGTGATGTATATATGGAGCAGGCCATTGGTGATGCTTAGTCCAAGCTAGGGTGTGATGTCTCCCATGAGTTTTCAAGCATCATTTGCTTATAAAACTTTTGTGTTGGGCATGGGCACTGCTTTGTAAATGCTTTGGCCTGCATTCTCACTGTACTAGATATTTGCCCATTATAAGCAATGTTGATTTTTCCCTGGGCCTAAATAATTCTTGTTTTCAAAGGTGGTATAATAATGGACTCAAGATGGTGGGTCATATGGTAGAAGAAGATGAATCTATATTGTTAACATATGATGCTGTGAAAACCACTTATGCTTTATTACCCCAGGACTGGTATGCTTGTCTTCATCTTTGTCATTATGTGCACTCTTTAATAACTGATTATGCTGTTAATTTTTAAGATTCCATGTTTGAGGGGTGCTGGTGTTTACCAGCAGTAAGGTTTGGTAGGGAGGGGAGATATTATGAATGACTGAAATGCCCTAGAGGTGCAGTGAATTGTTCATTAATGGTCACAGGATTTTGGAGCCTACAATATAGGCTCTTTGCGTAGCAATTTACATAGTGTCTCTTTACTGGTGGAAAGCGCTCAACTTCAAGAACTTCACTATAAGTTTCTCTTGTGTATGTATATTCATCCGTTAGGAGCCAAGAAAATGGGACTCTCTAATGGCACCTGTGTCAAGTGTGGGTCAAAAGATACTTCATATAAACATTGCATTTGGGATTACCCTTTGATTTGGGGTTTTTAGCTTGCATTCTGGACACATTTGAGCAGGACTTATAATCACAACTGGGATTCTACAGCATTGCATAGTGCCTGGATGTTATGGGTTGATATTGTGGATAGTGTTAGTTTCAGTGACTTTTTTGCACAAATCATGTTTGATTGCGAAGCACTGCATTCTTCTGCAATGGATTCATCCAGAACCACCATCTTTGCTTCAGTGATACAATCAGATGCACGAACCTTTGTGGATGGAGAAGCTTTCTGTGTCCAACAGGGCCGACCAGCTAAGTGGCGCTTTCTTTGGATCTGATCTCCTTATTTGAATAATGACTTAGATGTTTACATTCTTCTTTCACCTTCTTTTCTGTATTACTTACATTTCACGTTCTCATTTCAATAAAATATATTTAAACATAAAATTAAAAAACTAAATCTTAAATATACTCTAGTCACTCATTAGCAAACCAGTGTAGCTGAGACAGTAATTGAGTCACACTAGTTAGCTCCTTACTTTTGGTCAAAAGTCTGGCTATTGTGTTTTGTGCTACTTAAAGCTTTCACACTATTTTTCCAGGAAGACCTACATATTATGTATTACAGTAATCCAAATAAAAAATAACTACCTCAATCATAGTTCTAAACAGGTCTGCATTAAGATATGTCCTTTAATTTCCTGATAACCTGTAGCTTAAAATATACTTGTCTGATTACTTGTGCTAACTGTCAAGAGGAGGAGAAATTCTAGACCTAGATCTTAGTGGAGCGCATGATCTGGTGCAGGAGGCAATGATGCTGGAGCCACTTGATAACAGTGATCATAATATGATCAGATTTGATATCGGATTTGGAGCAAGTACACACAGGAAATCCAATACGTTAGCATTTAACTTTCAAAAAAGGAGACTATGATAAAATGAGAAGAACGGTGAAGAAAAGCTTAGAAGAGCAGCTGCAAAGGTCAAAAATTTACACTGGGCTTGGATGCTGTTCAAAAATAACAGCCTGGAAGCCCTGGCCAAATATGTTCTATGCATTAAAAAGGAGGAAGGACGGCCAAACGACAGCCAGCATGGTTAAAAAGTGCGGTGAAGGAAGCTATTAGAGCTAAAAGAAAATCCAACAGAAAATGAAAGAAGGACCTGACTGAAAATAATAAGAAACAGCATAAGGAATGGCAAGTCAAATGCAAAGCACTGATAATGAAGGCAAAGAGGGACTTTGGAAAAATAAAAGATTGCGTTGGAGGCAAAAACACACAGTAAAAAATTTTTTAGGCATATTAAAATCAAGAAGCTAGCAAAAGAATCTGCTGGATCACTAGATAACCAAGAGGTTAAAAGGGGCAATCAAGGAAGACGAAACCATAGCGGAGAGATTAAATGAATTCTTTGCTTCATTCATCACCGAGGAAGATTTGGGAGAGATACTGGTTCCAAAAATGGTATTCAAAGCTGGCAAGTCAGAGAAACTGAATGAAATCTCTATAAACCTGGAGGATGTAATGGTGCAATTTGACAAATTGAAGAGTAGCAAATCGCCTGGACTGGATGGTATTCATCCTAGAGACCTCCTGGCTTTTGTCATTATATTCCAACTACTGGAATTGCTGTCAAAGCCCACTCCAGCCTATCCGAATCTTTCATGCCATTTGCAGGATACAGAACATATAAAGAGGAATCCAATAAAATTTATATGGAAATATTGTGTTTGATTTTAACAAAATATTTCTAAAAAGCAAGGAAAAGACCTCAAAACGCCCGACCGCTTACTTTCAGTTTTCAGCAGCTTTAACTGGGGGCGTGGTGTTCATCACTGGTCATAAAAACCTTGCTTGGAAAGAATTATTTTAACTTTTAATTTATTTCCAAATAGATTTTAACAATTTTGCTCTTTTTACAAGAAAATATTTTTAAATATATTGACAATATCAATGCTAACTTCAAATTTTCTTTGGTTCATAAAAACCTTCACTGATTCTCATGAAGTGCTCTAAAGCAGCTTTACAAAGATAAAGTCGAGCACTTATCTGTTGCCCTTTTCCATTGTTTGCTAAAATTGACCCATGTTCCCCAAGTTTTAATGAAAGATCTCAGGCTCTACACACCAATTCTGCCTTGTCATAGATTCTGTGACTGGGTACGGGGTGTCTGGCTATTGTGGGGTGGGTCTCTCAGTGATCACCCCATGCCTGAAGAGTGGCCTGGCATTCGAGTATCGACACCTTTTTTGCTAGAAAAAAACGCACTGTTTACCATTAAACACTGGCTGAAGTTTTCTGTGCAAACAACGTTTCTGTTACTACTCCTAAGTCTACCAGCAACCTCAGTTCATGTCCCCTAGTTTTACCATTAAACACTGGCTGAAGTTTTCTGTGCAAAAATCTATTTTATAGAGCTTATATAGCCTTTTCCACTGGGCCTTATGCCACTAGCTTTCCAAAACTCGCATTGACAGGATTTTTTTTCTCATGATACGTGAGTCATGGGATTGTGTATCATTGTGTTTTGTTTTTACATAGGGTATGATGTGATACCTTTTGTATGCTAACGTCAGTGACTATCTTTTGGATGTTTTCTAAGTTCTGAATTTGTGCAAATTGATCTCATGCAATGTAGCATGAACTGAATGCAGCTCAGCTTGTTTAGTAAGACAGGTTTAAAAATACTATCCATATCTGCTGCTCTATGTTGCACTGTGATGGTACAAATAATACCTCATGGTCATGCCTATTTATTTAAATGAACTTGTGACCTGCCTATTTGCCTAGATTTAAGACAAGGTTCGTACAGCATACATAATTATATACTGTTACAAACTTGTTATCCAATCACAATAACAGATGATATGCATTTAAATTCACAAGACATGTTGACCCGTATTCTACATAGTATGGCTAAATGTGTGCCTAATTCTACTATTACAAGAGACCTGAAAGAATTGAGCACCCCAACTAAATAGCATCTAGCTCTGATAACCTCTGTTGCTTGCCGTTCTGAAAGCAAAACACAAAAATCCAGTTTAGCAATACTTGATCGCTCTGTGGTCTTCATAGTTTGTCATGTCTTATTCATTTCCTAAAAACTAAGCTGGTTTTGTAAAATGATAAAAAGTTGAATCTTAGGGTTTCATAATTACACTTCCCTTGTTGCCGATATCTATTTTGGAAGTAAGGATTGCCCTGTTTGTGTTTTTTTTTTTTTTTTCATCGTACTTTGACTGAGTTTCAGCAGTGTAAAAAAAAAAACAGCTTTTCTGGGATTATTTCTGTGCTTGAATAAGGAGATCTGAGAAAGATAAATAGACACACCCCAAATTATAAAACTGTATGATAAATTTTACAATATGGTAAGGAACACTTGACAAATTCCACTCCTACATCACAGACCCCTGGAGAAAATCAAAACACAGTGCACTTCAAAATAATAAAGTATGATGCTCCACACCCATGAGATACTCTGTGAGGAGATTATACTTTCTCCTAAGTCACCACTGGATGTGCTTGTAGTAACAGGATACTTGGAGAATCATTATTGTAAACATCTTAGCTTAATTTGTTTAGTACTTTTCTAATTAGATTTCAATAAAAGTCAACTTTGAACTTATTAAGCATTTGAAACAAAAGCAGCTTGATGTTGGAGTCAACAAGCACCAAAGGTCAGAGAAAATAGAAGAGCTATGTGAACAAAAAAAGCGGGTCAAGAGTAAACCCAAGACTCCTAACTGAGAAGTCAATAAATCCAAATGCATACATAAACTCAAGTACACCATTGTCCATTTTAGTAGACTCCCTCTGGACCAACTTCATCCTATTTATATCATTTTGAAGGATAGAATAGATGCTGAATTAACTGTTAGTACAGGCCTTGACAAATTTTAATTAAATCTAGGAGCTAGTCCAAAAACTTAGGAGCCAGTGTCTAAGACCTTTCTCACTTCTCCTTTCCTACCCTTCTAACATTATCTCCAGTGGTGGAGAACCCCCTCCCAGATTAGCAGTAGCTCTTAGAAATTGAGGGGGCACTTTTACGAAGGCACCTATGCACGTCCAATGCATGCCAAATTGGCTCTACCGCCCACCTACTACATTCCCCGGGCGGTAATTCCATTTTTAATGCACGGCCAAAACACGTGACAGAAAATATTTTCTACCGCATGGTGCTTACCTGGTGGTAATCAACAGCTGACGCGCATTGAAAGCTTACCGCCTGGTTAGCATGTGAGACCTTACCGCTAAGTCAGTGGGTGGCGGTAAGGTCTCAGGCGGAAAATGGACTAGCACTGGTTTTAATTTTGCTTCACATCCATTTTCCAGCACAAAAAAAAATGCCCTTTTTCTAGGCGCTTTGAGTAAATGGACCAGCGCGCATCCAAAACACTTGTCTACACCAGCTCAGGCCACTTTTATGCGTGCCTTAGTAAAAGGGCCCCTGACTTACTAAGAATTTTCCTATTTTGTGCATGTGGGCAAAAGCTTTAGTAAATCAGTTTGTTAAGGTGCCTCTGATAATCAGTTGGAAGGTCAGTAGTCTTTCTTCCCAAAGTCTGCTGTCAGTTGTGTGATAGCACCCTCTAGATAGGTGAAACAAAGTGGCAAGTGCCTCTTTGTTTCACCTATCATGATAGCCTGGGTCGCCATCACTTTCTTTCTCATACACCATTCCTACAGTCTTCACCCAGTCTATTTGTGTCTCTGTCACACCCCTTTTCCCACAACCTTCACCTGTTTCTCTCTGGCTCTTGCCTCATTATTCACAGCACTGCCTCAAACCGCTTCTCTTGGTCCTGCACAACAATCAGGCTTTGCATATACTTGAGTCACATGGTGCAGAAAGTGCGCCCTTTCAAGTCCCTCAAACCCCCCCCCCCCTTGCACTTCACAACTCAAGTATATGCAGAGCCCGATTGCTATGCAGGGCTAAGAGAGGCAGTTTTGTGGAAGGGGGAAAAAAATCTTATGGGAGGGGGGGTATGAAATTCTAGGTGCCAGGATGAAGTTTCTAGGCACCTTGGTGACCTGGTGCCCAGGATTTGTCAAGTCTTCTGTTAGTATATCTCACCACATATTTATAATTACACCACAGAATTTGGCATTTAAATATCAGCTATTTCTTAAAATACTGAAACGTTCACATCTCAAATTTCAGTGTAAATGAATGACATTTCAGAAGTTTTTTTTTTTAAGTAATAGCAGTCAGAGAATAGCAGTCAAAGGAGAAATGATTCCAATTATGTGGACCCGCAATGGAAGTATTGCAAAAAAAAAAATTTCTCTTTCTCAGTTAATGTTTTAACTGGGGCTTTGTAAGTTCATTTTATATATGTTTTATGATGCAAGCCGCTTAGGTTTAAGGAGGCTAGAAATATTTAACTAAATAAGGATAGCTGTCTAACCTTCCAGTCAGATATAGTAACTATGGTTGTTCAGCCTTTTGTAGCTAGTATAAAATTTGTTAATTTTCCCCATAGTTGATCATGTTGATTCACTAATAACTAGAATTTATTATTGGATTGCAGTATATCGTGACTGACAAAAACTAGAGTAAGGACGCTTCAACTGGTCCAAAATACTTCAGTAAAGTATGAAGATTTGCAGCCCCATTTTGGACAGGTCATAGAATTAGGAATTGAGACGTGCAGATCAGTGCATCTCACGTTTCACCAGTATTTTAGAACAGAATCTGCCTTTGTAGAGCCTGTTCTGAAATACAACAGAAATTAACATTTATGCACCAAGTGCAAGCAGCATAAACATCCATTATAGAAAAATAAGCATGTATAATATCGATGGTTTCAAAGCCAGCATTTAACTGGTTATGTTGTGCAATGGCAACATAACAGATTACGTGCCGGCACATAACTGGATATCTTTGTGACCTTAGAAACATAAACAGCTATTATCCCGATGCTGTCACAGTGACTGGTTTCCCTTGCCAGTTTGGCATTTCGGGGAGAATAAAAACCACTAGGGGATTAAGGGAGCAACCCCGTAATCCCTCCAGTGGAGTGTTACGCAATAGTAGCAGTTTACCAAATCTTAAACCTGATTGGTAGCAGGTATAACCAAGGAGGTTACACTGAGAACAGGACACGACATGGCATCAAAAACTTAAAACCAATTAGCTTTCTCTCTCTTTCCCTCTCTTCCACATAGCCGTCATCTCAATTCACCCAAAGCAAGCAAACCTATGAGCTGCTCTATTCACATTGTTGTTCTTTATTGTTGATAGCATTTTTATTTGATCTCACTTATATGTTCAAACTTGTCAGCTTGTGCAGCCTATGAATGTACACAGTGGAAGTATTGGTTTCATCGAGGCCCCCTCAAACTGGCTCCAGGGCCCCCAGTTTGGCTGGTGGGGGTCCCCAATCCCCACCAGCTAAGGCATTTGTCCCGCTCTGGTCTTACATTGCTGGCGCCCTGTCCTGTTTCTCAGCGCCATGCACGCTCATTTTAATGCGCATGAACGGCGCTGAAAGCAGGACAGGGCACCAGGCAATATAAGAGCAGTGCGGGACAAACGCTTTAGCCAAGGTACCATCCAGCAACGGTGGGGGGGAGCGGGAGCGGCGGCAGAAGCAGTACCTTCCACTGGCGACAGCGAGGCAGAAGCAGTGGCAGGGGGACAGAGGTGGCGGCAGGAAGGAGGCGGGCCAAAATACCCCCCCCCCCCCACCTTGTGCTCTAGCCCCCCTCCCGTCAAAGTCTGTCTATACCCCTGCATCAATTAGAGTAGTAATTTAGTTCTAAATTGTAAATCATTGTGTCATTTGGGAGGGGGCTGGTTGTAGGGACTCCTGTATTCGTGCAGAGATGTTGTTCACCTAAAGGGCCACCAAAACAGACAGACATGTTATGAGAATCAGGTGCTTAACAATCAGACTTACTGTTTATAACTACTTGTTTTTTTTAAACATTAATTAGGTTGAAATCTGGGAGCATTTATTTGTTTTTTTTGCTACTATTTCACAGGGGCATATTGAATAATGAGGGAAGGGCTTCCTTCATGCAGAAGTTCTGTCCAGATTCAGTCTAAATGTGCCAACATTGTCCAGCTCAACATACTATTAGCCGCCAAGTTCATACAAAGTTCATTATGTTCAGTGGAAAATAAATCTGTTGGCTCTGGCTGCTATGTGAATATTCCATCACTGTTTCATTATTGCTGCCAATTATTACATATTAAGGGCATTTGCTTTAAACTTTGTTATAATTCATTTATTCAGACCTTACATGCACATGGTTTTGCTTTTTAAACCCAAAGGTGAATCCTGCATTCTATGCAAATTTATCTCATGCATATTCATTTGTGGATTTCCTGAGACCCTGACTGGCTAGATGTGTCCCGATGACTGGATTGAGAACCCGTGCTGTAGACAATCTGATCTCCAGCTTTTTAGTCATAATATGAAAGTATGAGAACTGTACAAATCACGAAAGGAAACTTTAGAAAATGTAGAGCTGCCCCCCCCCCCCCCCCCAAACATAAAATTAACATTCCTCTTTTCTATTTTATCATTTGAATGCCGGATCCAAATATCCTGCTTCACCGCACTCAAAGGCAATTTTCAGAAGTCATTTATCCCGTGCTGTAGACAATCTGATCTCCAGCTTTTTAGTCAATACATGAAAGTATGTAAAGCGTAGTCATAAAAAGTGATATCTTTTCTAATATTTACTTTTAGATTATATAATGATCTAAAGATCGACAGAGTAGAGACAGTCTCCTGAATTGTAAAGGGTTTGAACTAGAAGCCCTAGGACAATATAAGATATGCTGGTTCAGACCAAAGTATGTCAAATTCAGTATCTCATTTCTTACAGTGGCCAGATAATTAGGACGTATCTATCAGACCCAAAAGCATAGATCCATTTTTTGTTGTTCAGTCCTGGTTGCTTTCCAGTCTGGCAAGGTAATTCTGAACTTCTTGACAGACTGCTCATGATCTAGCAATTATGGATATTTTTCTGTCATATGCAAATCTGATTACCTCACTTTTTGCTCCCTTTTCCAGGTCACAACATGTGATGAAGGACAGTTTAAATCTGTTTCCAACCTAATTCAAACCTAATTTTTGAAACACGTGACTATAATCATGGCTACTACAGCTGCCCCAGCACAGATTCTTAGTGCTTTAACAGAGCAGATATAGCATTTTCATGCAGGACAGATATGGGACTCTGAGCTCCACATAGTTCCTAAACACTTGGAACTGCTTGGTACACATAATCCTACAGTATACCATTCCTAATTCTGCTCCTTCCCCTTGTTTCTCCTCTACTTCCATCTTTAGTTTTCCCCTGTCGCTTACTCCCATATTCTTTAGATGCTGGCGTCTCACCCTCTCCCTTTCCCCCAGTCCTGGTCCCCCCTCCCCCATAATAAAGAAGTTTCATCAGAGGAGGTGGGATGCGACTGAGAGAAGGCCTTGGATCCAACCAGAAGCCACCTGCTTGAATCGCTGTGGCTTGTCAATCGCCTGAGAAAAGAGGATCTGGAAGAGTACAGGAGAGGGAGAGATGCTGGGGAAAGGGAGGGGTAGGATGCCAGTATTTCTGGCCACAGCTTTGGGGCCAGAAAAAACAGCATCCTGGCCAGCAGGCTTAGCCGTCCAGATTGCAGACCCCACAGTATGCCATGTGAGTAACCCTGACCTAAGTGGTGGCAAGGGGGATTATCTGACAGAAGAGTTCCTTTTATCTGACCACCTCAATGGGCAGACTGGATAGACCATTCCAGTTTTGTTTACTGTCATTTACTATCTTACTGTGTCTCAGTCTGTTTCTGCACATTCTTTCTCTCTGTCACTTTCATTATCTCCTGGTGAAGTATTTTCTATTTTCAGTGGTGAAATTCATTGGGCTAGGTGGGTGTCTGCTTCATTCACTCGCTGCGGCTACCTTCTTATGTGATTTCAGAAGATTATCCACTGTTTTCTTGTCATCAAGCAGATGAAGCCATTACGTATGGGTTGTGTCCATCAACCAGCAGGGGGAGATAGAGAGCACTCAACTTTTCACAGTGCCTCATGGCCAGCTAGCTCCACTGCCTCTTCAGTATTCTCTATCTCCCCAAGTAGGGTGGCTGCAGCTTCTTCGAGCTCCATCAAAAATCTGCCTGGGGGTGGCTTCTGGCGTGCCAGTTGTTAGCCAGGGTGTTAGAGGCTATAGCAGCTTCACTTTGAAGGCACATAGGTCAGCCCTTTCCCTGCCTTACCCATGCCCCCGTGGATGTGGACATATTAGCTTGCTTTTCCCTGTCCTTTCCCACTCAGTGGATGCAGGCACATTGGTTCGCCTTTCCCTGCCTTTCCCATTTATCTGAGCCTCCGGAGTGTTTTTATTTACCTCTTTTGCCTCTGCTTTCCTCACAGCGTTAAAAAAAAAATAAATAAATAAAGTCGCGTCGCGCTTTAGCGCAGCGATCTTGGAAAAGAGGTTTTTTTTTCTTGAGATTCTTCTGCAGGACTGGAGCTGTGATACTCGGTCTAGTGAGGTAAGAGTGTTTTCTGACTCCTCCGGGGTGGGCCCGCGATCGGGACATTTTTGGCGTGAACCGCCATTTTTTAATTTACCGCCGTTTTCGGCGATGGCTGCGGAGACTGTAAAGCACTGTTCTAAATGTGGCAAGCACAAATCAGCAGTGGGGCTCTGTAATTCGTGCTGTACAGACGGTAGAGCCGGCCCGAGCATGGCGAGCGGGGATCTTTTGCGCTCTGAGCTGGCAGCGGACGCCATTTTGGATTTTCCACATGGTGCGGCCTCCGTTGTGACGGAGAGCCCTGAATCCGGGGGGGGGGGGGGGAGAGGGGTCCTCCGAGTGAGGTTAATAATAGAGCTGATAGCCCTGGGCAGGATCCGGGCGGGCAGGGAGCGGTTTTCTCCCCTGATTTTGTTTTAATGCTGCATAGGGCATACATGCTTAAGAGCTCTTCCACAGGGATCTTCAGACCCTCTGCCTGCTCCCCCCGGTGGATCCTTGGCTTTTGGAGTTGGCTTTGCCTGTTTCTTATCCTCCTGATAAACGCAGAAGGGCTAATTCCCCTTCTGAGTGTGGCACACCCCCCTTTCCCCCCCCCCCCCCCCCTTATCTGAAGTGGCTCCGCGGATGGAGTCGGCCCTGTCTTTTTTGGCTGACGCCCTTTATGATATGGTCAGAGCTTCGGCTAAACAAATGGCTGTAGCAGTGGCGGCTCACCGCACTCTTTGGCTACGACATTGGGCAGCGGACATGGCCTCTAAGCAAAGGTTGGTGAAGTTGCCCTTTCAAGGCCTTCTCCTGTTTGGTGAGGAGCTGGAAAACATTGTTAAAGGCCTGGGGGATTCCAAACCTCAGCACTTGCCCGAAGATAGGCCGAAGCCTTCCTCTAAGGGTCAGGCGGTCTGCTCCTCTTACAGACCTCGCTTCCGTGAAGCTAGAAGGTACTGTCCGGGGCGTGCTGCTGGGTTCACTTCGCGTGCCCGCTTTCAGCAGAGAAACTCCTTTCGCTCAGACAAACGTTCCGCAGCTGCCGGTTCAAGGCCTGGAGTTCAGGGGCGACCCTGTCAATGATGGTGCGCCGGCCCCCTCCTCGTTTCCTGTCATCGGAGGAAGACTTTCCCTCTTTTTCGAGGAGTGGGCCAAAATCTCCGCAGATCAGTGGGTCTTGGACCTGATCAGAGACGGATACCGAATAGAATTCGATGCCCCGGTGAGAGACGTGTTTGTGGAGTCCCGATGCGGTTCTGCCGCCAAACGGGCGGCGGTAGAGGAGACTTTGCACAGTCTGTGCCAGATAGGGGCTGTGAGCCCGGTGCCTCCCGCCGAACAAGGTCTAGGCCGCTACTCCATTTACTTTGTGGTGCCACAAAAAGGCGGGTCTTTTCGCCCGATCCTGGACTTAAAAGAGCTAAACAAGTCCTTAAGAGTGCGGCATTTTCACATGGAAACCCTGCGCTCCGTCATTGCGGCGGTACAGCCAGGAGAGTTTCTCACGTCTCTGGACCTGAAAGAAGCTTACTTGCACATATCAATTTGGCCCCCGCACCAGAAGTTTCTGCGGTTTGCGGTGTTGGGAAAACATTTCCAGTTTCGGGCTTTGCCTTTTGGCCTCTCCACAGCTCCCCGAACCTTCTCCAAGGTAATGGTGGTAGTAGCTGCCTTTCTCAGGCGAGAAGGTATCAGGGTTCACCCGTACCTAGACAACTGGCTCATCAGAGCAGACTAAGAAAAAGAGAGTCATCTAGCTACAGCCAGAGTGGTTTCAGTCCTTCAATCTCTGGGCTGGTTTGTCAATATGGCCAAAAGTTACCTGACCCCCTCGAAATCTCTATAATATTTGGGGGCCAGGTTCGACACAGCCTCGGGCTATGTGTTTCTTCCCGAGCAAAGGCGGTGCAAGCTTCAGAATCAGGTCCGTCTGCTCCTGAGGATGCCCCGCCCGCGAGCTTGGGACATTGTCCAGCTGTTGAGATCGATGACGGCCACCTTGGAAGTGGTGCCATGAGCGACAGCGCACCTGAGACCTCTACAGTATTCTCTACTTCAACGATGGTCTCCAGTATCTCAGGATTATCAGTGCAGACTTTCTTGGCTCCCTGCGGCCCGCCTCAGTATGGAGTGATAGCTCTCGGACAGGCTACTCAAATAAGGTAATTTCCAATCTCCTGCAGGCCCGTAAGTGCTCCACTTCCGTGGCTTATGCCAGGATTTGGCGCCAGTTTGAAGTCTGGTGTGTTTCAAGAGCGCTTTCTCCGTTGCGGGCTCCTGTCTCGCCAATTCTGGACATTTTGCAGGATGGTGTACACAAAGGCTTGGCCTATAATTCCCTGCGGGTGCAAGTGGCAGCATTGGCCTCCCTGCGTGGCAAGGTTGAAGGCGTGTCCTTGGCTGCTCATCCAGATGTGGCACGGTTTCTTAGAGGGGTGCTTCGGCTCCGTCCTCTCGTGTGGGCATTTTGTCCAGCTTGGAACCTGGGGTTAGTATTGAAGGCCCTTCAGGGGGCTCCCTTTGAACCGCTTCGGCGTGCTTCAGAGAAAGATTTGACACTGAAGGCCGTCTTTTTAGTGGCCATTACCTCGGCGAGATGGGTGTCAGAGCTCCAGGCGCTGTCCTGTAGAGACCCTTTTCTGCAATTCTCAGAGTCAGGGGTCACGGTTCGGACCGTGCCTTCCTTCATGCCTAAGGTGGTTTCAGCGTTTCACCTAAACTAGCCTGATTTTCTTCCCTCCTTTGTTGAGGAGGAGTTTTCAGATTCATTTGGGCAGTTACACCTTTTGGATGTGCGCAGGACTCTGTTGCAGTATCTGCGATTTACAAATTCTTTCAGGACCTCTGATCATCTTTTTGTGTTGTTTGCAGGTCCTCACAGAGGGTCTTCAGCGTCTAAAGCCACTATTGTCCATTGGCTCAAAGAAGCTATCTTTTCAGCATATCTGCTGTCTGGCCGGGCTCCGCCTGAAGCCTTTAAGGCACATTCCACAAGAGCGATTTCCTCTTCCTGGGCGGAAACTGGAGCACTATCTCTTCATGAGATTTGCAGTGCTGCAACATGGGCTTCTAAGCTCTCTTTTGCCCGACATTACAGGCTGGATGTGGCTGCCAGGAGGGATACACGTTTTGGAGCACAGGTGCTAGCGCGTGGTGTGGCTTGGTTTTTTTTTTGTTACATTTGTACCCCACACTTTTCCCATTCATGGCAGGCTCTATGCGGTAGGCAATGGAGGGTTAAGTGACTTGCCCAGAGTCACAAGGAGTTGCCTGTGCCCGGAATCGAACTCCGTTCCTCAGTTCCCCAGGACCAAAGTCCACCACCCTAACCACTAGGCCACTCCTCCACTCGTTCCCACCCTATTTAGGAATTGTTTTGTTACATCCCATACGTAATGGCTTTATCTGCTTGATGACAAGCAAGGGAAAATTAGGTTCTTACCATGATAATTTTCTTTCCTTTAGTCATAGCAGATGAAGCCATGAGCCCTCCCTGTATGATTGTCTGTATTGCAGTGATTCTGATTTTAGGTGCTGTTCTTGTTTGCTGAAGTTATATTCCTTCCTTGGGGAGTCGGAAAACAGTCTTCAGGATTCTTGTTACAGTTATAGGAGGATGAGTTCATTCTCTCCAGTTCATGTTTTGGGAGGATGAGTTTATTCCCTCCAGGAGGATGCAAGTATTCCCTCCGTTTAAACAAAGTGGAGGACGAGTTTATTCCCTCCTTTTTTGGAGTTTATGCCCTTGTTAAGGGGCCATCGTTCGCTGTGAGGAAAGTTCATGTTATTCCCATTGCGGTTTGCCATACTGCTTTGGAAGCTTCAGATACTGAAGAGGCAGTGGAGCTAGCTGGCCATGAGGCACTGTGAAAAGTTGAGTGCTCTCTATCTCCCCCTGCTGATTGATGGACACAACCCATATGTAATGGCTTCATCTGCTATGACTAAAGGAAAGAAAATTATGGTAAAAACCTAATTTTCCCATCTAGAGATTGTAGGAAAAATAATTTCCTATTAATCAGTACAGTCAGTCTGTCAGGATAGTGTGTACTTGCATTGAAACCATTTTGAATTGATCTTTCCGCTTGCACACTGTTTCAGCACAGCAGTCAGAAAAGATAATTACTTTCCAGTTTTTATATGTTGCGTGTCTAGGGTTTTTTTTTTTTCACTCATAAGTAATATGCTCTTTGTCCTGAAACCTTAAAAGACAAAGAATTATAGCTCATGCTGCATTGCCTTGCTCAGGCCTCAGTCTTCTTTTCCTGTGGGCTCGCTCTAACTTGTATTTCAGAAGCACTGAGTCTGTTGGAATGTATGCCTACATAATATTTTGAATACATTCTCTTATATGTGACCATCTCTTGGAAACAGTGACTAAAATCTCAGATCCAAAATGTTGAGAATGGCCAGTTTTTACATGTTTGAACTGTAACTTTAAAAAAATTTTCACATAAAAGGATGGGGTTTGGACTGTTGTATTATAGATTGTTTGCTCTAACATAATTAATTAAATCCTCATTTTTTTGGTTTCTGGAGGTGTTAGTCACCTTTCCCCAGAGATGGTCATATATTGGAGGTCCCAATAGTATAAATACCTGCAGTTGCCTCTGGTGTGTAGGTCGAAGTAGTCAAGCCTTTAATGGAAAGAACAATGAGTGGCTAATTAAGAGTGCAGTGAAGAATCTGATTCAGACTTCATAACTACATAATTCTTGTTTAGAGAAGTTTACTTATTGATATAGAAATTGACCAGTTTGGCTTTTTCCAGCATACACATTCCCAGTATATGGAAGAACACTACAGACCTATGATGGCTGTGATATAAATTTTATACACTGATGCCCCTCAGAGTCAGCTCTGCTAAGAGACTCCCCTTTTTATGTATCCGTGAGCTAATTACTTAGAACATCTCATTCTCACTGGATATTTTCTTAAAGCTAGTTACTGTATATTGTAGGTAGAGCAATCTAGTCAGCAGTTTTAAAGCTGCACTATCAGGAAAAAGTTTGGGCTGTAAGAAGAATGTGCCCTCTTTACACATAGTGTACAGTCTTTAAGAGGAATGCACATTATTATCAGTGAATAGTATTTTGTCTCAAATGACAGTCCACCCCTAATATTCAGCGGCATTATGCAGTTAAGTGCCGCTGAATATCCAGGGACAACCTGCTGAGCAGGGTTTAAGCAGGCAGGCGCTTATCCCGCCCACTTAAACCCCATTGAATATCGAACCTCTTATTTTTTTTTTTTTTGTTCTTGTTTTGTAAGAGAGCCATAAAGCAGTCTAAAATTTTTCGGAAGCCTATTTTTCTAAGATGAAGATGAGATTTACTGTTTCTGTTTGCGTGTTATATTGTCCTTTGGCTGAGAATTTTCTTAGCAGATGTGATGACTAGAAATAATTTTGACAGTTCTCATGTATTTCCATTTGAATAAAGTTGCCAAGGTGCTCTCTTATTTTTGACATTTAAATGGAATTCTCAAATGTCCCACCAACAGACAGTGGGGGAGTAAGAAGGTCTCAGATGGATAGGCTAACATGAGGTCTGAGTTTAATGTGAGACTGCTGAAGTCTTGTGCTTTATCATTGGACTTAAGCTGAGAAAAATCTGTGGTATTCTGTTATTTTCCTCTTTCATAGCAGCAGCAATTTGAATGGTTAGTTTTGTAATACAGATGGTCATCCAGAGATCTCTGGTTCTTATATTGACTAAATATGGTTAAAGTCTGTAGGAATGTGAAAGATAAACACTGATATATGTAATTTATTCACATGTATAAAACAAACACTAGTGTGGTTGAAATCATTTTCTGACGTACAAATTCAGCTGTGTCACTAAGGGCTTCTTTTACAAAGCCATACTAGCAATTCCTGCATGGTAAAGGAGAAGAAGCCCATAAGACTTGAATGGGCTTTCTCTCATTTACCACGCAGGAATTGCTGTAACGGCTTTGTCAAAGAAGCTCTAAGTCATAGAAACAAATCAGATTTTTTTTTAGTTCTTACCTGATTGTCTATGGAAGCATGAGAACAAATTTGGAAATTATCACTGTAGGTGCTGATTAATTTTGAGTTTATTAAATTCCTAATTGCAACATCAAAATATATATATTTTTTGTTACATTTGTACCCCGCACTTTCCCACTCATGTCAGGCTCAATGCGGCTTACATGGGGCAATGGAGGGTTAAGTGACTTGCCCAGAGTCACAAGGAGCTGCCTGTGCTTGAAGTGGGAATCGAACTCATATCTTTGACAAGATAAATGAAATAATCGTACCAGCCTTATAAACAACAAGCAAAAAAGCCCATTTCGTGAAAAATGAAATGGGCCCTAGGAAGGCTATCATCTAAGCGATTTCTCCTCTCTCTCCCCTGCCCTCCCCTCCATGTCTAGCGATTCTCCCATCCAATCCATGTCCAGTGACTCTCGTCTAAGCGATTTTTCCTCTCTCCCCTACCCTCCATGTCCAGCCATTCTCCTCTCCCCTCCCCTCCCATCCCATCCATGTCCAGCCATTCTCCTCTCCCCTCCATGTCCAGCCATTCTCCCCTCCCATCCCATCCATGTCCAGCCATTCTCCCCTCCCCTCCCCTCCATGTCCAGCCATTCTCACTGGATATTTTCTTAAAGCTCAGCTCGCATCGCCTAGAGCCTTCCCTTTCCTTCCCTCAGGTCGCAGTGGCGGCAGGCTCGGTTCGCGTCGCCTCCAGCCTTCCCTTTCCTTCCCTCTGTGTCCCGCCCTCCTCTGACATCATTTTGTTTTTCCGCGAGGGCAGGACACTGAGAAGGAAGGGAACACTGGAGGCGAGCTGACATAAGCTCATTTGCATGCTGTTACGAACCCAGGCAGCCAGCCATCCAGGGAGGCAGATTGCTAAGGATGTAAAAAGAATCGAAGCGGTGCAAAGAAAAGCTACGAGAATGGTATGGGATTTGCGTAACAAAACGTATGAGGAGAGACTTGCTGACCTGAACATGTATACCCTGGAGGAAAAGAGAAACAGGGGTGATATGATACAGACGTTCAAATATTTGAAAGGTATTAATCCGCAAATGAACCTTTTCCAGAGATACGAAGGCGGTAGAACGAGAGGACATGAAATGAGATTGAAGGGGGGCAGACTCAAGAAAAATGTCAGGAAGTATTTCTTCACGTAGAGAGTGGTGGATGCTTGGAATGCCCTCCCACGGGAGGTGGTGGAGAGGAAAACGGTAACGGAATTCAAACATGCGTGGGATAAACATAAAGGAATCCTGTTCAGAAGGAAAAGATCCTCAGGAGCTTAACCGAGATTGGATAGCAGAGCCGGTAGTGGGAGGCGGGGCTGGAGATTAGGCGGCGGGGATAGTGTGGGGCAGACTTATACGGTCTGAGCCAGAGCCAGGGGTGGGAGGTGGGACTGGAGGTTGGGAGGCAGGGATAGCGCTGGGCAGACTTATACGGTCTGTGCCAGAGCTGGTGGTGGGAGGCGGGGATAGTGCTGGGCAGACTTATACGGTCTGTGCCCTGAAGAGCACAGGTACAAATCAAAGTAGGGTATACACAAAAGTAGCACACATGAGTTGTCTTGTTGGGCAGACTGGATGAACTGTGCAGGTCTTTTTCTGCTGTCATCTACTATGTTACTATGACCAATTATTATATAGAGATAGGTGAACAAAATAAACTTACGAATTAAGCATAAATGTTACTGTCTACATAGTCCACAAGAAATGGGGAATCTGAATATTTAAACCCAGGAACAAGAGTTCAAGGAAGCAACTTAAGAAAACCAACTTTGCGAAATAAAAGGGTCTGTTTACTAACATGCACCAATAGGTGCCTTTGCCACTATTGGAAGCCATGGTAAATAGTGTGCGTTAAGACATGTTGGGAGTTAGAAAACTTAACAACTTAAATATCCCTGTCAACCCCTAGCCCAGTCAGTCAGGGACTCCATCAGTATTGCAGGCCCTGGCACCAGCTGTCTTCCTAGAGTCCAGGAAATTTTAAGCCTTGAAGGCTCAAAGAAATCATATTTGACATTTTCAAAATGTACCAGACCTTCACAGAAGTAATAAAGAAAGAAATATATCAGTGTCAGGAATTCTCATTTCTTAATTAAATTATAACCCACGTTTTCCAAAATAGTTCAAAGCAGCTAATAGATTTCAGCATAAAATAGCATTAACATAAAAGTGAGAAGCAAAAGACCTTGTACTCTTAAAACAACTTTTATTGAAAAGTGTCCAGTGACATCCAACAGACTTCTCACAACAACACAAACAATGGCAACAAGAATCAGACTCGACATGACTGTGTTTTGGCAGTGATGCCTGCCTCAGGAGTCTTATATTCCCAAACTGATTGCACTTGTAAAGAGCAGCTGTATGTAATAATGCAATCACCAACTGACAGTAAAGCAGCATGTCTGTGTTTGTGCTGGCAGCACTAATTAAAAAAAAAAGTAGGCTTTATTTGTGTGCAGGCAGCACAGTTAAAATTAATTAAGCAGATTATCTTTTCTTTGCAACAAGGTAAGTTTAAATTTACTCAAGTCACGGCTTCTGTACTGTGAGTTTTCTTTGTCTCCGGCTTTGCTTCAGCACCGGGTTCTTTTGCGATGGCTAGACTCTGCATGGGAAAACTTTCTAGCTTGGAGTGATTTTGTTGCTCTTCAACAGTTTGATTCAATTTCTGAAGGACCTTCACTTTCTGGGTTTTTCCCTCCAGTTTCATTTTTATTGAACCACTGATTTTCAGTGATGACTGCCTTCCGCTTATTAGAGTCACTTTTCTGTTGTCATTTAGATATTTTATTTACCTTGGTACGTGTGGCATATTTGTTTTTTTTTTTCGCTGAGTAGTGAATCTGTTGGCTAATCCTTTTTGGGAGCATGATACGCCATTGTTTTCCAATGTTGCAAGCAAATTGTCAGTCATCCAGTTCACCACTTTATGTCCAACTTTAGCCCACTGAGTTTATTTATGATCCTCCTATAAAGGATTATCAAAGGCCTTACTGAAATCCAAATAGACTACATCCAGTGCATATCCACTATCCAGTTCTCTGGTCATCTAGTCAAAGAAATCGATCTGAGGTGACATGGTTTCACCAAAGGAAAATCGTGCCAAACAGATCTGATTGATTTCTTTCACTGGGGTACCAGAGAATTGGATAGTGGGCATTGGCAGGATGTAGTCATCATTTCTAGAAAAGGTTTGTTTGTATATTAATACCTTTCAAATATTTGAATGCCGGTATCATATCACCCCGTCTCTCCTTTCCTCCAGGGTATACATCTTCAGGTCATCAAGCCTCTCCTCAAGTTCTTGTGGCACAAACCCCATACTATTTTCGTTTCTTTTACTGGTTTTGGCTGCAACTGTCACATTGCCTTGCAGCACAACAGGTTTTTGCTCAGCTACACTTATCAGTTATCCTACTCTGTTCCTCTTCTGCACTATCCAGATTCCTTAACTTGTGCTTCAGCCAATGTTGGTCATCTGCTCCAGCCAGCTGTGGGTTATAGCGATACCAGCTAACTCCTTTCACAACAGTTCCAACCTGTTCTATGGCACAATGGCTTTGCTTTTAGTAATAAGTTTACCCCCCTAATTCTGTAAGTCGCCAACAATTGTGCATGCAATTTAATTAGCAAGCTAGTTAGCACCAATAATTTGCTTTTTAACAAGGTATTATTGGCAATAATTAAATTGAATTGAATTGTACACACAATTTGAAAAAGGGGGCGCGGAAATGGGAGGGTCATGGGCAGAACGGGGACATTCCTAAAATTAACAGGTGTTGTTATGGAATAACAAGGATACATTTGCAGCATGTTTCATTAGGTGCAACTGGCCATGCCTGAATTTGGGCATGATTCTATAAACCATGCTTAATTTTAGTGCGGCTTTTGGAACAGCACTTTTTTCAACGCTGATTTTTTTGGCACCTAATATAGAATCTTGCCCTTACTGCATTTTCACCCGTTCTTTGATATCCATATTTTACCTCCTTCTTGGCTTTATTATTCCTTTCAACTCTGTGGTGTCTTGCATATCCTCCTTTTTGGAGCAAGTTGTTTTTACTATAAATGGCATTCTTGGGTTCTTTCACACTGTGCTCTAGGTTTGTGCTATTTTTTTTATTCACATTCTCAGCCGTATTGGTTCCTACTGATTTTATCTTGGTTCGCCCAGACATCTTCATCCTTGAGATACCTTTTGTCTTTAAGATTTCATAGCTGATCTCATATTCTCCTCATAAATTGGCATGCCTTTCTTTGCTTCAAAAAAAGGCCTGGAGATATTCCCATAACTTGGGATTGCTCATAGATATATTATTGCTTGTATCATTGATGCAGTTTTTCCTATTGCTATTTATGTCTCAGACTTTGTTTTTTGTTGGTTCTTTTTTAAGAAGTCCTTAAAACATTCCATAGGCGTAGCACTAGGAGCAATATTTTGATGGTCCAGGATTATTCTCCCATTCCTATGCTCGCCTTCCCTTAGGTTCGTGTGGTCTTGAAACCACATTTTCACCAGTTCTTGTGTGTCTCCAGAGGGCCAAAATTCTTTTTCTGTTTAGATTCTGGGGCAGTTCATTTTCTATTCTCTTCCCCTTCGCCAGCTTTCTTGCAAATTGTAGGACTCTTCGGAATATTCATAGCTTTCAGCATCCAGCTCTTGTTATAGGTTTCCTGCGATACCTCTAGCATTAGAAGGATATTTAATTCCTTTTTTGCATCTGTGTTGAAATGACTCCTTTACTGGGATACTTGATTTAAATCTACAATCTCTACGGTGTAGCTTTTTTCTTTTGTGCTCGGGACTGCTTGTTCATAGAACTACACGAAAGGCAGGCAGCTGTAGGGCAAAGACTTTTCTGCTATTACCTCTCCCTCCTCCCCTTGCTTATCTCTTGGGCAGCCTTTGCTGACAATAGCGCTTTGCTCTCATGTCTTCTGCACAAGAGGACCCTGCAGCTGTGGAATACTAGCGAGAACTGTCAGGACCGACAGCTCCAGACCTCTCGTTAAATTTTCAACAGTAAAGGTAAGGGGTTGCTTCTGTGCTTCAGGTCGGAAAACGGCTGGGAATTGCTTTATATGCACATTTGTATAGTAATTAGCTCATTATAATAGCTTTACATTCCGTTTTTGTTAGCTGCTACCGTGATAGGAAAAGAGCTTGGAGAACCCTTTTGTGTATGTCTCATTTTACTCCTTGCTTGCTAAATTGGCTAGAACTGGTATAAAAACCACATTGCTGGCGTGTTAGGTTTAATGCATCTGGGCCTTTGTTTGGTTCCATTTTCTTTCCGTACAGGATTCTTTTATGTTTATCCTATGCATTTTTGAATTCTATTACCGTTTTCATCTCCACCACCTCAGAGGACATTCCAGGTCTCTGCCACACTCTCTCTGTGAAAAAGTACTTCCTAATGTTATTCCTGAGTCAGCCCCCCTGTAACCTTAATTCATATCCTCTAGTTCTACCGCCTTCCAGTCTCTGGAAAAGTGTAGAGTAATACCTTTCAAATATTTGAATGTCTGTATCATACCATCCCTATCTCTCTCTTCTTCCAGAGCATGCACCTTTAGGTTCTAAAATCTCTCCTCATATGTTTTGTGGTGCAAACTCCTACATCAGCATGCAACTATGGAATGCACTACCAAATGCCATAAAAACAATGCACGACCTGGCAGCCTTCCGGAAATTACTAAAGACCAACCTGTTCAAAAAGACATACCATAAGGAGCCTTCATAAATGACCTGACATCAAAACTCTACCAGAACCAGACAAAATCGAACTCTCTATACCTGTTTGCTTCAATCAATTTGTCACTAATGAACTTTAATGCTCCAGCCGTTCCTCTTCCAGTGCTGCCCCAGGCCCCTTCAGCTCCAGCCATCCCTCCCTCCAGCACTGCCACTTGCCCCTTCAGCACTGCCCTCCTCTCTTCCCCCGCACAGGTCCAGCATTTTGTTTTTGCTGCGAAGATCATCCCCTACAGGCCTGCTCTGGAGCCTTCCCTCCTCTGCCAGCTCCCACCTTCTGATGTAACTTCCTGTTTTGCAAAACAGGAAGTTATATCAGAAGGCGGGAGTTGGCAGAGGAGGAAAGGTCCCAGAGCAGTCCTGTGGGGGATCTTCTTCATGGCTTCATAAGTTAGAAAGGAAGAGATGCCAGACCGGCATTAATCAGTTTTTCTTACCGTGGGAGCAAGGCTTTTTACTGCTCTCGTGGGGTGGTAAAAGGTTTTGCTCCCGCATCCACGGTAAGGGCTCCTTTTACTAAGGCACACTAGTGGATTTAGTTCACGCTAAGATGCCCATTATATTCCTGTGGGCGTCTTAGTGTTTAGTGCGCGCTAAATCCACAAGTACACCTTAGTAAAAGGGGCCCTAAATGTAATTTTTTTTTTTTTTTTTTTTTTACCGCAGATGTACCACAGGTCCCTGTCTCCATGTCATTCTGTAATACAAACCAAACACTAGGGTAATCTGGAAGACACAGTAGTTCAACCCAGAATAGTATTGGAATGAGTGTGTTGTGCTTACAAGAAGGTATAGTATAATGAGTGCTTGTTACATAGTAACATAGTAACATAGTAGATGACGGCAGAAAAAGACCTGCACGGTCCATCTAGTCTGCCCACGATAAACTCATGTGTATACCTTACCTTGATTTGTACCTGTCTTTTTCAGGGCACAGACCATATAAGTCTGTGCAGCAGTATTTCCCGCCTCCCAACCACCAGTCCCGCCTCCCATCACCGGCTCCGGCACAGACCCCGTATAAGTCTGCCCTCCCCCATCCTAGCCTCTCAACCACCAACCCCTCTTCCCCCCGCCACCCAATTTCAGCTAAGCTTCTGTGGATCCATTCCTTCTGCACAGGATTCCTTAAGCGCCTTGCTGGGCAGACTGGATAAGCCATTTTGGTCGTTTTCTGCTGTCATCTACTACTACCTCTGCAGATGTGGAGAAAAAAACATGACTTTCAATAAACTATTTTGAAATGTTCTTTCAGTAATGGAGAACACAGAACAGTGATGCTGTCTTTTTTTTTTTTTTTAATATAAATCAGTTGGCGGCAAGGACACATTAATATTCCTCTTTGATTTTTTTTATTTAATTCCTGAGGCAATCAGTAGTTAAAGCTATTGAACTATTGTAATCTTTACCCTGTCTCATGAACCGAAGTAAATATAGGTTAGGCTGTTCTTTCTTACTTTAGAATCCAATGCAGGCATCACAAGGATGCTTGTAAAACACAGGGATTTTTTTGAGGGGGTACTTGGGGGTACTGAGTACTGGCACCTTTTCCATTGTCTGCTGAAATTGACCCATGGTCCCCAAGTTTTAATGAAAGAGCTCAGGCTCTACACAACAATTCTGCCTTATAGGTTCTGTGACTGGTTGCAGGGGGCCTGGCTGTTGTGGAATGTGTCCATTAGTGATCACCCCATCCCGAAGGGTGGCCTGGCAGTTGAGTTACTGGCACCTTTTTCGCTAGAAAAAATGCACTGGTAAAACATAAATAGAGCATTAATAGCTGAAGAACACCGGGTGGACACCTTTAAATAACTGTCTGTCTTTTATAGTCATTATGTAAAATCTACATGCTTTAAAATAAAGGTCTAAATGCAAGAAATAAAGAGAGAAAGGAATAAGCCCAAACCAAGAAGCAATAAATCCAAGAAATATGCAGAATGTATATTTCAAAGTGGTATCAGATTTGCTTAACGTTATGATTAAAGTTAGGCAAGTTTTGTGTTTTGTCATATAAAAGGGCCGACCAGTCTCATAACCTGCATTGCTTGACAATGTTTTTCTGTTTACCTGCAGCAACACAGTCACCAGAATACCAATTTGTTTGACTTTATTCCTTAGCTGGAAACATGTCTCTTCAGAAGAGAAAAACAAACCTTTATTTAATGCATCACTTAAAAGATAATGGTCAACTGTTAACATAGTGCTGTTTCTAAGTTACAGTAAATCAGTGCCCTCTATGAAACGGGATACTAGCCTGGAGTGAGGTGAGGAATGAGAATAACATTTGTGTGGGCTAGAATCATTCAGCCCTTCTTATGATGCTTTTGCTCCTGTATACTTAATTGAGTTGAACAGAGTGGAAATAAAGAAAAGCTACAAGAATGGTAAGGGATTTGCGTTACAAGACGTATGAGGAGAGACTTGATGATCTGAACATGTATACGCTGGAAGAAAGAAGAAACGGGTGATATGATACAGACGTTCAAATATTTGAAAAGTATTAATCCGCAAACGAACCTTTCCGGAGATGCAAAGGAGGTAGAACGAGAGGACATGAAATGAGATTGAAGGGGGGCAGACTCAAGAAAAATGTCAGGAAGTATTTTTTTCACGGAGAGAGTAGTGGATGCTTGGAATGCCCTCCCGCGGGAGGTGGTGGAAATGAAAACGGTAACAGAATTCAAGCACGCGTGGGATAAACATAAAGGAATCCTGTTCAGAAGGAATGGATCCTAAGGAGCTTAGCCGAGATTGGGTGACAGAGCCAGGATTTCTTCCCATAGCCAGAAAAAGGCCAATTTCCGGCATTAATGTCCATGCGCTAATGTTGCTGAAAAATTAAGATTTTTTTTTTTAGCATGTGATATACACACACAGAGTACAAAATTACGTAGGACACCTTAGCGCGTCCTATGGTAAGCCCTTAAAGTTACAGTAAGTATGTGCTAACACTTGCCACAGCTTAGTAAAAGGCATGCATCAAAGGCAGTTTGTGTTTGGTGACATTTATTTATTTATTTGTTATTTGACCTCTCTGCCATCCTATGGGATAATCAGGTTGTAGTAAGTTGGCAAACTTTATCTAATCACATAAGAGGCCATTTATGTAAGGACAGAGCCATGTGATGACAGATGAATGGTTAATGTGGGAGGAGAAGGTTAAGGAAGAATCTATAAGTACTCCGAGCACTTTGCTTCAGATTTCACTGCAAATGATGTATCCAATTTCACTTTTACTAAGGTTGGTATGTGAACTCCAGGATTCCAGTAACTAGTGAGGTAATTAAATTCGCAGATGACACAAAGTTATCCAGGGTCGTCTCGTCGCGGGAGGAGTGAAACATTACAAGAGGACCTCGTGAGACTGGGGGATTGGGCGTCCAAATGGCAGATGAAGTTCAATGTTGACAACTGCAAAGTGATGCACGTGGGAAGGAGGAACCCGAATTACGTCTATGTCATGCAAGGTTCCGCTTTAGGAGTTATGGACCGAGAAAGGGATCTGGGAGTCATCGTGGCTAGGACGTTGAAATCTTCCGCTCAATGTGCTGCGGCGGCTAAGAAGGCGAACAGAATGTTGAGTATTATTAGAAAAGGGATGGAAAACAAGCATGAGGATGTTATAATGCCGTTATATCGCTCCATGGTGCAACCGCACCTGGAGTATTGTGTTCAGTTCTGGTCGCCTCATCTCAAAAAAGATATTAAGGAATTGGAGAAGGTGCAGAGAAGGGCGACGAAAATGATAAAAGGGATGGGACGACTACCTTATGAGGAGAGGTTAAGAAGGCTAGGACTCTTTAGCCTGGAGAAAAGGTGGCTGAGGGGTGATATGATAGAGGTGTACAAAATAATGAGTGGGGTAGAGCGGACAGATGTGAAGTGTTTGTTTACGCTTTCTAACAATAATAGAACCAGGGGACACAAGATGAAATTAGAATGTGGTAGGTTTAAAACAAATAGGAGAGAGTTTTTCTTTACTCAGCGCGTGGTTAGACTCTGGAACTCATTGCCGGAGAAGGTAGTGACGGCAGCTGGCCTTGCTGAGTTTAAAGGGGGTCTGGACAGATTCCTGAAGGAAAAGTCCATTGATCGTTATTAAATTTTGGGGTTTTGCCAGGTTCTTGGGGCCTGGATTGGCCCAGGGCCGCCGAGAGACTGGGCCAGGCCCGGGACAAGGCCGCCCCCCCCACCCCCACCCGAGGTCGCCAGGCCACCCGCCACCGGGCCGGGCCCTCTCTCCACCCCGGGCCCTCTGTACTAACCTTAAGCGCCCCCCTCACCTTCGCAGCAAGCACCGGCAGACCTCTCCTTCCTTCCGTGTCCTGCCCTCGCGGATGTTACGTCAGGCGAGGGCGAGACACGGAAGGAAGGAGTGGTCTGCCGCTACTTGCTGCAAAGGTGAGGGGGGCGCTTAAGGTAAGCTCCGGGAGCGAAGGCGGGCAGGCCGGAATGCGGTGCAGGGCCCCCCCCACCCCCCCGGAGGCCTGGGGAATTCCCCCCCCTCCCCCCCCCCATCTCGGCGGCCCTGGATTGGCCGCTGTCTGAGACGGAGTGCTGGGCTTGATGGACCTTTGGTCTTTTCCCAGCATGGCAGAGCTTATGTACTTCCAGAACCATAAGATCTTGGTCTTGTATGAATTCAGTTTTAGTTCTGGATGGCATTCATCCTGGCAGTTATTAACCTGGCTGTGTCATGGTTAGGTGGAATATTGATAGGAAGAGCAGAATGTCGACAGAGGATAGCAGACGTTCACCTAGGCCTATCTGTATAGTGCTCATCGAGGACATGAAGAAGTTGAATATGATTGGGGAGAGACGGGATCCCTGTGGGACCCCACACTGTACATCCCAGTAATGGGAAAGGAATTGAGTTTGTTTGACAACGTTGCTTCTGTTTGACAGTTTTTATTTATTTATACATATTTATTAATCACCTTCCTAAATCCAGAGTTTCACAAAACAGTGAACAGAATAAAAACATATAAAATATTGTTATAAAACAAGACAAAGTAAGAAATAAAATAACAGGTACAAAAATATATTCTCCCACCCTATTACCAGGATCCTCCTAAACTCCAGAAGTCTCAAGGAATAGGAAAGTTTTGGACTTTTTCTGAAAAGTAAAATAATTTTGGTCCTAGTGTAAAGCAAGAGGTGTATGACCTATTTTGCATCTGCAGTTTCTGATCTCCTCCCCAGTGATTGACTTCCCCCTCCCCCATCTAGATGTCAGCATCCTTATAAGTACATAAGTAGTGCCATACTGGGAAAGACCAAAGGTCCATCTAGCCCAGCATCCTGTCACCGACAGTGGCCAATCCAGGTCAAGGGCACCTGGCACGCTCCCCAAACGTAAAAACATTCCAGACAAGTTATACCTAAAAATGCGGAATTTTTCCAAGTCCATTTAATAGCGGTCTGTGGACTTGTCCTTTAGGAATCTATCTAACCCCTTTTTAAACTCCGTCAAGCTAACCGCCCGTACCACGTTCTCCGGCAACGAATTCCAGAGTCTAATTACACGTTGGGTGCTCTTCCACAAATATCTTGACCCTCTTTCTCGCAGAACCCAAAATGCTTCAACTTATGTCTTCAACTTAAATTAAGAATGTGCAACGATAGGCAACCAGTGCAATTTGGCCAGCGATGGCCTAGTGGAACACCACTGTGGTGCCTACCAAATCACTCTTGTGACTGTATTCTGGACTGTTGGCAGCTGCTTTAAACATCTTTTAGTCAGTCCAGTATAAAGACCATCACAGTAATCTAAATGGGGTAAATTTATTGCCCCAGAGGAACTTCAATTATGGCACAGTACTCGTACTGCTGAGTGTAGTGGAACTCTCTCAACATCTTGGATACCTAAAATGCAAAACTTCTTAAACTGTTCTATCTTTTATCTGAATTATTATTCTTTATCCTTGAATAAAATACAATTAATACATTACTGGAAGACGATACACATATATTCTCTTTCCTTAGACAAGAATGGAAAAAAAAAACAGCAACATGCATTCATTACACTTAGAGAAGTCACTGTTCTGGGCAACAACAGGAAAACTGCAACTACATAACACGTTGATTGCTATTAGAAAATACTACTACTACTACTTAACATTTCTAAAGCGCTACTAGGGTTACGCAGCGCTGTACAGTTTAACAAAGGAGGACAGTCCCTGCTCAAAGAAGCTTACAATCTAAAGGACAACATGTGCAGTCAGCTTACAATCTAATGGACAACTTGTGCAGACAGTCAATTTGGGGCAGTCTAGGTTTCCTGGATAGAGGTAAAATGATTAGGTGCCGAAGGTGACATTGAAGAGATGGGCTTTGAGTATGGGTTTAAAGATGGGCAGGGAGGGGGCTCTGCGTATGGGCTCAGGGAGTTTGTTCCAAGCATAGGGAGAGGCAAGGCAGAAAGGGCGGAGCCTGGAGTTGGCGATGGTGGAGAAGGGAGCAGAGAGGAGGGATTTGTCCTGTGAGCGGAGGTTTCGGGTAGGAGCGTAAGGGGAGATAAGGGTAGAGAGGTAGTGAGAGGCTGCAGATTGAGTGCATTTGTAAGTTAGTAGGAGAAGTTTGAACTGTATGCGGTACCTGATTGGAAGCCAGTGAAGTGACTTGAGGAGAGGGGTGATATGAGCATATCGGTCCAGGCATGGAGGCATATTTTCAAATCATTTAGACTTACAAAGTTACGTAGAGAGGCATTTTTGAAAGAAACGTCCAAGTTGCGATTTTGACGTCTTTGCAAAACATCCAAATCCAGGGGCGGGAAAACCGTATTTTCAAAAAAAGTTGGACGTCCATCTTTTGTTTCGAAAATACCGTCAGAGACGTCCAAATCCTTAAATTTGGACGCCCCTAGACATGGACGTCTGACTTTCAGCGATTTTCAAAACCAAAGATGTCCATGTCAAAAACATCCAAATGCAAGCCATTTGGACGTGGGAGGACCCAGCATTTGTAGTGCACTGGTCTCCCTGACATGCCAGGACGCCAACCGGGCACCCTAGGAGGCACTGCAGTGGACTTCATAAAATGCTCCCAGGAAAATAGCTCCCTTACCTTGTATGCTGAGCCCCCCCCCCCCCCAAAAAAAAACCCACAACTGTACACCACTACCATAGCCCTTAGGGGGTGAAGGAGGACACTTATATATGGGTACAGTGAGTTTGTGGTGGGTTTTGCAGAGCTTGCTGTTTCCTCCACAAATGTAACAGGTAGGGGGGGTATGGGCCTGGGTCCGCCTGTCTGAAGTGCACTGCAGTACCCACTAAAACTGCTCTCGTGGACCTGAGTATGACATCTAAGGCTGGCATGACATATTTTTAAAGATGGTTTTTGAGGGTGGGAGGGGGTTAGTGACCACTGGGGGAGTAACGGGAGGTCATCCCTGATTCCCTCCGATGGTCATCTGGTCATTTCAGGCACCTTTTTCTGCCTTATTCGTAAAAAAAACACGTCCAGGTGAAAACGTCCAAGTGTTCGTCAGGGACGTCCTTGATTTTTTCGATTATGGGTCAAAGACGTCCAAGTGTTAGGCACGCCCAAGTCCCGCCTTCGCTACGCCTCTGACACGTCCCCTTGAAATTTGGACGTCTCTGCAACGGACTGCAGTTGGAGACATCCAAAATTGGGTTTCAATTATACCGGTTTGGACGTTTCTATGAGGACGTCCATCTTCCGATTTGTGTCGAAAGATGGGCGTCCTTCTCTTTTGAAAATGAGCCCGATAGTAACCTATGGAATTTTGTAAGTCTAAGTGCTTTTAAAAAGAGCCCCATAGTAATATAGGTATCCATTAGATGGGAAATACCCATTACATGCCTCCAAATTCCTCTTACGATCTTTCTTCCTCCCATAGCATCAGTAGAAGAATGTATATCCTGGAATCCTCTGATATTAGTACGCCAGTAATCATCTCAAGTCAATCCAGCCATAAATTCTGAATAACCCTTTTTATTTCTCCCAATAAGTTTTGAAAATATTTTTTCTTTTTATATTATATTTTTCCTGTGTTTTATAGAGGGAAAGGCTGGGGGGGGGGTCTTTATTTTACATTTTTTTTTTTATCCTTTTTTGATATTTAACGTTTTCTTTGGCCATCCTGCCTATTTCAAACTTTTCTGTAATTCCTACTCTTCCAGCACACAGAGAGCTGTTCAGAGCAGTTCTGAAATGGTACTAAAGACTGAGCTAAGGTGACTCAGAAGATTCAAATACTGCAAGAATAGCTTTTCATGGGGTTTTTTTCCAAGGTGAACTTGAAGAGTAATTTTCAAAGGCATTTCCATAGGTAAAACAGTGCTTTTCTAGCAGAAATGACATTTAACAACATTTTCTATCTGATATACAAGTAAAAGTATGCATGTAATATAGCAGAAGCACACCCAAGAGTTTGTTTTAGCAGATCAAACAAACCTTTTCCAGATGCTGGAAAGCAGTAGAACTAGAGGACATGAATTGAGATTATAGGGTGGACTGATTTGGGAATAACATCAGGAAGTACCTTTTCACAGAGAGGGTCGTGGATACCTGGAATGCCCTCCTGGAATAAGTGATAGAGATGAAAACGGCAACAGAATTAAAAAATGTGTGGGATAAACACAAAGGAATCCTGTGTGGAAAGAGAATGGAACCAAATAAACTTAACAGTGCTTAGATGGGAACTCCAGTAACTGGGAAGCAAAGCCAGTGCCGGGCAGATGTCTACGGTCTGTACCCTGATCATTGAGTGAAATTTTGATGATGGCTTCAGTAGTTGGGAACAAATCCAGTGCCGGGCAGACTTTCTGTGCCCTGAAAATGGCAAGGACAAATCAAGATCAAGTGTAGTATTTGTATATAATGGGTAGAGTAGGAAAAGGAATATGCTGGACATCTCTGGAGAATTGGGGTAGAAAAGGGCAGATGATAGACTATTAAGTAGGGACTTCAGCTGCCCTGGCGGGGGGGGGGGGGGGGGGGGGGAATCACATGGCTAAAAGTTTACCAAAGGTGATAAATACCTTTGGCCTGGCCCTCACTATCACCACTTCCTTTTTACTAATGATACTTCAAGCATTCTATTAACTTTCCAAACTCATCTTTCATTTTTTTTTTTATCCCTTCTAGCATTTCTACTCTTGGCAAATTTCATATTATCTACGAGAAGGCACACTTTCCTTTCTCATCCTTCATCAATGTCACTTATAAAGACAATAGGACTGGGCCCGGAATTGATCCCGTTGGCATTCACTGGTAACATTGGACCCCAGAATTCTCTAAGTTCTGTTGCTCAACCAGTTTCTCACTACCCTACGGGCTTAACTTGCATCCATATCTTCTTTGTGGTACCATATCCAAAGTTTTTCTGAAATGCAGAGGAAATGCATGTACTGCACCTCCCTGATTCACCACTCTGGTTTGCCATAATTGCAGCAATTTCAAGAAAGTGATGTAATTTCTTAAAAATTAGTTTGTGTGGCCACAGTTACCACTGTGGCACCAGTTAATAATTGGTTCCATCTTTCACTTCATTTGTGGTTTTTGTGGATAACCTTTGAAGATGAAAGATCACTATGGTGGGAAATCAGATTAATTCTCTCTATATTTTTACTTGAAAAGAAGTACTGAGCCTTTTCTGTAGTAATTTCTTAGGTTTCAGTTTCTTGGACTCCATGTTTTTAACCATTTTTGAAGTTACTGTAATTACAGTTGTTATTTGACAAGTTTGATCAACAGCAGGAAATATAACCAAACCAAAGGATTTTTTTTATGAGTGGTATGTTTTTGGATTTTGCTGAAAATAAATATGTTGTTCATTCCACTGTATTATGATTTCAATTTCATTCTTTTTTTCTCATTTGGGACTTGAGAAGAATGTGAGCTATGTATGTATGCCTTGGCAGAGGCGCGGGATACAACACTCTGAACTAATGCTACCAGTATTTTGAATATGGTAGTGTACTTTTCCTTCTAAAGATCTGCTGGTTTGCTTTGTGCCCTGCGTAACAGACCTCGGTTAGTTTATGCTTAGATAATAACCTATGGCGGGCAAAATGAGACATTTCATTCCAGCCCATAGCAGCAAAACAAATCCACTTTCATTTGGAAGTGACATCCATGGGCAGAAGTGATGTCATCGTACACCTCTTAGACCTTCACTCAGTGGTCTGTAATTATTGGTGATATGGAGTGCTACCCCACAACCTGGACTCCAGAAGTTTGTTCATCTTTGCCCTCTCTAAGCAGATTGTACATCTACTGCTGTCCATGAAATAACTGTCCCGCTAAATTATTATGACATTTTATATAGTAAGACATAATTATAATTTAATAATATTTGGTTTTGTTCTTACCAGGAGGAAATGTTTTTATTATTGTTTTGATTGAGATCTGTATTTATCTTTCTTGGGTGACAGGAAACTGTGAAATGAAGGAAATCATAGGCCTATGTTTTCCGCTAGTATGAATCGTACCGTCAGTGAAGGAATGCAGGGGAGTAGAGTAGTAAGTTTATAGTTTATTAAAACTTGCTATACTGCTTATACCAGACTGGTGGATGCAAGTATTCAGCGATATAGGCCATGGCAAGCACACAGAAGGTGGGGGGGAGTTGCTCAGAAATTAAATGAGATGATCACATAGAAGTTATGTAAATAATGAGGATGTGTCTTATGCAAAATACCTGGTGCATAGTTTAGCCTTATCATACAAGTACAAACTGGTTTGGGCAGAATTTGTTTTCCTCAAAAGTGTGTGAAGATGTGAGAGGTCAGACATTGACCTCTTCAAGCTACCTCTTGACTGACTTTCACTAACCATTCCTCTCGGGTCTTTATCTTTTTATGTATGGTCTGCTAATATAGGTAGTGCTAAAAGACGTCGCTCATTAGGGAGGGATGGTTAACAAGATTAGTAAGTGTTATGTTACCAATCAGTATTATGCATAAAAACTAAGTCATATATGTATTGTCCTGGGTTGTACTTATAGGAATCAATATTGTAATGCTATAAAAGGTGCAGCACAATGCTTTATAATTCAGATAGAGAATCTGGTTGCTGAATCCGTGTCTCACAATGCTGATACAAAAAACACTTTTATAATACTACTAGTAAAAAAGGCCTGTTTCTGACACAAATGAAACGGGCGCTAGCAAGGTTTTCCTCGGAGTGTGTATGTTTGAGAGAGTGTATGTGAGAGTGACTGTGTGAGAGAGAGAGAGAGTGAGTCTGGGTGCGAGTGTGTGTGTGAGAATGAGAGTGTGTGCAAGTGCGTATGTGAGACACAGTGTGAGAGAGAGAGTGTTTCACACAGATACAGTGTGTGCAAGAGAGAGAGTGTGTGTGAGACACAGAATGTCTGTGAGACTGAGTGTATGAGACCAAGAGAGTGTGTGAGTGACTGTGTGACACACAGAGAGTGAATGTGATACAATGTGTGAGAGAGAGTGTGTGAGAGTGAAAGAGAGAAAGACATTGACTGTGAGAGAGAGAGTGTGTGTGTGATAGAGAGTGTGTGTGTGTGACAGAGATACCTCCCCCACCCTCTCTGGTATCAGGTCCCCCCTCTCTCTCTGGTGTCTGAGCGTTACTGTGCAGGACGCTGAGCTCTGGCTATGCTTCAAGGAACTGACCAATCCTATTTAATAGAATGCCCCTCCAACATTCTGAAGCCGAGAAACCTCGTGTGGTTGGTCACTTCTGCTTGTGACGAACCCGGAAGTACGTGATGTCAATTCAGGAGATGGATACAGAGAGCAGGAATGCCTCAGCCATGCAGTCAGCTTCAGAATGTTGGAGGTGCGTTTTATTATATAGGATGGGAACTGGCTATTTAATTCTCAACCAGTGTTGGTAGATGGGAAGCTGGAGACTTTGAATTGGATTGCCCAGGGATACCAGTTACCGCTTGGGGCCATGTAAGAAAAAAGTCATTTACCTGCTATCCATTCACCAAAGCAAATAGTGCGAATAAGCATTTCAGTGATAGGTATCCCAAGGGCAGATAATAACTGAAAATGTCCAGATAACTGACCTTGCAGTTAAGTGCAGTTGTTCACCAGGGATAACTCTTTCTTGGCAAGTCGGTTTGGCCAGTAGAAGTTGCCACCATTCAGCACCCTGCCTCAGCCCCTCATTTCACTCAAACTCTCGCTCACACAGGCAGTGCCAGCTCTGGTCCACGGCACCAAGTGCCTGAGCCCTTGATGTCACCCGGCCCATAAAGCACCAAAGTTTTAAGTTTCTGTTATCATCGGTGATCGGTCCCGATTCCAAAGAGGGTGCCAGGCAGCGCTTGCCTTTAGTACTTTTCTCTTCTTTTTGCCTTCTTTTTTTTTTTTTTTTTGTTACATTTGTACCCCGCACTTTCCCACTCATGGCAGGCTCAATGCGGCTTACATATTGTATACAGGTACTCATTTGTACCTGGGGCAATGGAGGGTTAAGTGACTTGCCCAGAGTCACAAGGAGCTGCCTGTGCCTGAAGTGGGAATCGAACTCAGTTTCTCAGTTCTCCTCCTCCTTTGTTCCTCCCTCCTTTGGATGCTAGCCGAACTCCTCTTAGGCACTCCACCCTCTCAGCAACTGATAGGTAGCCATTCTTGGAACTGCTCTCCTCCCTCTCTCCCCTCCCCTTCCCCAGAAGACATGCTAGTTGTAACTTGCAAGCAGTGGTGTGCTGGTAAATGTTTAACAGGCTCGCTCCCCCCATCCACCTCTGCGCCCCTTGTCCACCTCTGCGCCCCCCCCCCACCAAATTGCAGAGCTGGCTATAGCCGGGGAGAGAGCCTGGGGGTGGGGGGCAATGCATTACTCCAGGAAAAAAAAAATTAAATGATCCCAGGTTCCAATCTAATTCATGTTTAATGTGGGATAAAATGCCATAAATAAGTGAATAAATATAAACTTTTAATGTTGAGCACCTGATTCTCAAAGAGGACATATTCCAAACACTATAATGAAAATAAAATGATTTTTTTCTACCTTTGTTGTCTGGTGACTTTGTTTTTCTGATCATGCTGGCCCAGTATCCGATTCTGCTGCTAGCTGTCCTCTTAACTCCGTTTCCAGGGCTTCCTTTCCATTTATTTCTTTACTTTCCGTCTTTCTTCTTCATTTCTTGCCCTACATCCGTAAGTAAAAGCTGGGTCCTCCGCAGACTTGACTGTCCAGTGGATCCAGCTTCTGACTATTTTCTTCATCCATGTGCAGTTTTTCTCTTCTCTTCCTTATCCCTCATCTCATCTCCTTCCTCACTCTTCCCTCCCCTCCATCCATGTCCAGCATTTCTTCTTTCCCTTCCCTCTCCTCCATCCACCCATGTCCAGCAATCCTTCTCTCCCCCGCCCTCCCCTCCATCTACCTATGTCCAGCAACCCTCCTGTCCCCCTGCCCTCCCCTCCAGCCACCCATACCCAGCGATTCTCTTTGCTCCCCTGCCCCCTTCAGCCACCCATACCCAGCGATTGTCCTCTCTCCCCTGCCCCCCTCCAACCACCCATACCCAGCAATTGTCCTCTCTCCCCTGCCCCCCTCCAACCACCCATACCCAGCAATTGTCCTCTCTCCCCTGCCCCCTCCAGCCACCCATACCCAGCGATTGTCCTCTCTCCCCTGCCCCCCTCCAGCCTCCAATACCCAGCGATTGAACTCTCTCCACTGCCCCCCTCCAGCCACCCATACCCAGCGATTGCTCTCTCTCCCCGCCCCCTCTCCCCCATGCCAGCGATTGCTCTCTCTCCTTTGCCCCCCTCCAGCCACCCATACCCAGCAATTGTCCTCTCTCCCCTGCCCCCTCCAGCCACCCATACCCAGCGATTGAACTCTCTCCCCTGCCCCCCTCCAGCCACCCATACCCAGCGATTAAACTCTCTCCCCTGCCCCCCTCCAGCCACCCATACCCAGCGATTGCTCTCTCTCCCCTGCCCCCCCTCCAGCCACCCATGTCCAGCGACTCCCTTCTCTCCCCTGCCCCCCTCCAGCCACCCATGTCCAGCGACTCCCTTCTCTCCCCTGCCCCCCCTCCAGCCACCCATGTTCAGCGACTCCCTTCTCTCCCCTGCCCCCCCTCCAGCCATCTATGTCCAGCGACTCCCTTCTCTCCCCTGCCCCCCCCCCCCCTCCAGCCACCCCTTTCCTGCAACTCCCTTTCTCCCCTGCCACCCCCTCCAGCCACCAAGGTTGTTCAGCGAATTCTTCGGGGAAGGCAGTCTTGCCTGCCCAATGCCGGCGCTGACTATCCCCCGCTGCTGGATCGCTCGTCAAAATGGCTGCCGAGACTTATAAGGGTGGCCTCCAAGACTTCAGCAGAAGTCTCGGCGGCCATTTTTAAAGAGTGATCCAGCAGCGGGGGAGGGTCAGCGCGGGAGGCAAGACTGCCTGCCCCGAAGAATTCACTGGACAAGGGAGGTGAGGGAACACCGGACCCTGTAGGAGGGAGGGAGGGAGAAAGGAAGGAAAGCCGGCTCGCCCTCAGGAACAACTGACTCGCAAGTCGGTAAAAAATTTAACAACCGGCTCTTGCGAGCAAGTGCAAGCCGGCTTCAGCACACCACTGCCCCACTGCTTGCAAGGCACTATGGGATTAGATAACCAGCATCCAATCCCAGCGTGCCTTGCAAGGAGGAACAGGACACTGAAGCATTTAAACTGCTTCAGCTTGTACCACGTTCTTTTTGTTTGGCCTCCGCTGCCTCTGCCTGTATGACGACCAACCAACCCATGTGTCTGCTGAGTGCTGACCACCCATTTCTGCTGCCTGGACCGCTCGGTACCTGCTTGTGCTGCCTGTGCCTGCGACCGGAGACCGATGACACCACACCTCTTCTGTGATACTACCTATAAGAGTGCCGACAGCTGCCTGTCTCTCTGCTGGGTTTGCTTCTGCTACTGTGCCACTGCTACCGCCCAGGTAAAGAGATTGGTCAGGTAATGTTTTCAGTGTGGGGGGGATGGAATTGTGGAAGTTGTTGGGGGGAAGGGAGGGTGATATTGTGGAAGTAGCTGTTGGGGAGGGGTAGGGTGATATTACAACATAAGAATGTAAGAGTAGTCATACTGGGTCAGACCAGTGGTCCATCTAGCCTTGTATCCTGTTTTCCAAGCGAGGTCTCAAGTACCTGGCAGAATCCCAAATTGTGGCAACACTCCATACTACAAATCTAAGGGCAAGCAGTTGCTTCCCATGTCTGGCTCAAGAGCAGACTATAGACTTTTCCTCCAGGAATTTGTTCAAACCTTTTAACCCAGATAACACTAACCACTGTTACCACATCCTTCGGCAAAGAGTTCCAGAGCTTAACTATTCGTTGAGTGAAAAAATATTTCCTCCTATTTGTTTTAAAAGTATTTTCATGTAACTTCCTCGAATGTCCCCTAGTTTTTGTATTTTTAGAACTAGTAAAATATCGATTTACTTCTTCTAGTTTTACACCACTCATGATTTTGCAGACCTCAATCATATCTCCCCTCGTCCATCTCTTTTCCCAGCTGAAGAGCCCTAACCTCTTTAGCCTTCCCTCATACGAGAGGAGTTCCATTCCCTTTATCATTTTGGTTGCTCTTCTTTGAACCTTTTCTAATTCTGCTATTTCTTTTTTGAGATACAGTGGTCAGAACTGAACGCAATACTCAAGGTGCGGGCGCACCATGGAGTGATACAGAGGCATTATAGTATTTTTGGTCTTATTCACCATCCCTTTCCTAATAATTCCTAGTTGTTTGCTTTTTTGGCCGCCGCCGCACACTGAGCAGAAAATTTCAGCTTATTATCTACAACGACACCCAGATCTTTTTCTTGAGCACTGACCCCCAAGGTGGACCCTAGCATCAGGCAACTGTGATTTGGATTATTCTTTCCAATGTGCATCACCTTGCGTTTGTCCACATTAAATTTCATTTGCCATTTGGATGCCCAGTCTTCTAATTTCCTAGTCTTCCTGCAATATTTCAAAGTCCGCACGTGTTTTAACAACCATGAATAGTTTTGCATCATCTGCAAATTTATTCACCTCACTCGTCGTTCTGATTGCCATATCATTTATAAATATGTTAAATAGCACCAGTCCCAATACAGATCCCTGCAGCACTCCACTGTTCACCCTCCTCCACTGAGAGAAATAACCATTTAATCCTACCCTCTGTTTTCTGTCCAGTAACCAATTCCTAATCCACACCAGAACCTTGCCTCCTGTCCCATGACTCTTTTTTTTTTTCTCAGGAGTCTCTCATGAGGAACTTTATCAAAAGCTTTCTGAAAATCTAGATACACAACATCAACTGGCTCACATGTTTATTCACACCTTCAAAGAAATGAAGCAAATTGGTGAGGCAAGGCTTCCCTTAGCTGAACCCATGCTGACTCTATCCCATTGAACCATGTTTGTCTACGTGTTCTGTAATTTTATTCTTTATAATATTGTGGAAGTTGCTGTTGTGGGGAGGGACTAGGAGGGTGATATTATGGAAGTTGCTGGGGGGGAGGCAGGGCCGGTGCTAGCGTCTCTGGCACCCCCTTTTACAGCCCAGTGACCTTAACTGGTGAAGAACAAACATTTTGGGTTTTTTTTTTTTAATCGACAGTTTTTATGGGAAGCTTTCCATTTGTAGATATAAATATCATGAAATAAATTGAATATCACTAAAACTGCTTAAAAAATTATTGTAGCTGGTGGAAACAGTACTAATAAAGGCTATATTTTGTGCTCCTTTTTCTACACTGTTCTATACAATACAGTAATAGACGGCCAATTTCAGTGAGGATATCCTGTTTACTCCTTTCATTGGGACACATGGAATCACATCTTCACCTCATCTCTTTTGTACAAATGGATTATTCTGTTTTGAGCATGTTTCAGGGACAAGTGGTTTTCATAAGTCAAAATAATATTTTCTTATGCAGATCTGTCATTTGCTTAAACATAACTAAATGGGCTATAAGCCCCTAATGCAGTTCATTCATTTATCTTATACTGTGCCAAAACCTGCCCCCCCCCCCCTGTCACCTTTGCAGTTGCTGCCGTTTCCGCCATTCCCCTCCCACATACCACAAGCTCTATGGTCCTACCTTGAAGGGCCTGCCCGCCCTGGTGGTGTAGTGGCCTCTGCAGCTGCAAGGGCAGGTAAGAATCCCACTCTTTCCTACTCGCTGCCACTGCTCTGTCTCTGCTTTACTTTGCTGTTCTGCTCTGCAGGCTTAAAAAATAGCTGCTGAGATTTCTCTTTCTGTATGGCCATGTGTTCTGGGCTTTTTTTTTACCCGCTGCAGTAAAAAGGGCTCCGGCACGTGGGAAAAACGCCCCCCCCCCCCCACCCCCCGCCACTAGTGCAGGACCCTTTTTTCTGCAGCTTGGTAAAAGGGCCCCTTATTTATGACATTTGTATCTCACATTAAACATGAATTAGGTTGAAACCTGGGAGTATTTAAAAATAATTTTCTGTGCCTAGATCAAAAGAGAAAGATGGTTTGTGGGAACTTGCTCCTTTTGTTTTGTGGAATGCAGTGGTATATTATAAAAATGCACTTAGTATTGTTTATTACTACTATTTTAAAGAGAGAGATTGAATAATGAGGGCAGAGCTACCTTCATGCACAAGTCCAGAGTCAGTCTAAATGTGCCAACATTTTCCAGTTCTTTTGGATATATTTCTTCAAGTCTGGTTGTAAAAGGCATTTTTTTAGGGGGGGGGGGGGGGGGAGGTGGTTAATCTTTGTCTCTCGGCTGTGTGTTTGTATATAGATGAGTCCCGGGAATAATGATGGCTAGGAAAGCAGCAGTAGAACAGCTGGAGCTGAATGACATTTGTGATGTCAAGGTAGTGATGAATAATTTGTTAGGATGTCCTTGTTGTAAGACCAGAGTAAATCGTTTCTTAGCTTTTTGTTTAAAAATTAGTCAAAGAGTAACAAATCTATTATTCTGTCTCACTGTTTTTCCAGTTTTGGCACAGTATAAGTCAACACAATGACAAAATATAAGAAAACCAATGGACTGCATTAGGAGCTTATAGCCCATTTAGCTATGTTTAAACAAATGAGAGCTCTGTATAAAAGAAAACATTTATTTTTATTATTTTGACTTATGAAAACCACTTATCCCTGGAGGGGTGGGGGAGAGAGGGGGGAAGGCAAGAGGAGTGAGAGGGCAAAGAAGGGAGGAGACGAAGGGAGAATGTTAAGTAGTGAAAGTGGAGGACAGAGAAGGATGGTGTTGCCCAGCCAACAAAAGTATAGCTATGTTATAGAAAATATTGTCGGTTTATAATTGTTGTTTCATCTAGCTAACTTGCTTATATGTCTTCTGTGTGGATCTGAGTCAAAGGATTTACTGAAATCCAAAGGGTCCACATCTACTGCACATCTATGATCCATTGCTCTAGTCCAGGTGTGGGCAACCACGATCCTTGAGGGCCACAACCCAGTCGTGTTCTCAAGATTTCCACAATGAATATACATGAAATTGATTTGCATATACTGCTTCCATTGTATGCTGATAGATCCATGCATATTCATTGTGGAAATCTTGAAACCCAACTGGGTTGTGTCCTTTGACCACCAAGGTTGCCTGCCCCTGCTCTAGTTGTTTCATCAGAGAGTTTGATCAGATTTGTTTGGCTGGATTTTCCCTTGGTGAGACTGTCTATGATTCCTGTTACCCACCCACTTTGGGCTCAGACCCACCCAGCAGCAATGCACCTTTGCTCCAGCTGGTGGGGATCCCCAAGCTGTGCCAGTTGAAAACTTCTTCAAAAGCACCCATGGGTGGGCACAATGTCTTCTTCCACAACCCTCCCTCCACTCTCTGCATGCCCCCCTCCCCCCCAAATCAACTTAAAATTTTAAATAACTGAGCTGGTGGAGCACCCTGAACTTCTTCCAGTGTATCTCAGTAGTTGGCAGTGGCTTTCTTGTTCTGCCTGACACTGACACTTGGTGCATGCTCAGTTTTTGCACGTGCGCATGTGCAAGAACTGAGCATGTATCAGGTGTCAGCATCAGGCAGCTCACTAAAGCTGCTGCCAAGCTGGGCTGGAGGGAGTTCAGGATATCTTCAAGGAAGTCTTCAGCTGGTGAGTCTTGGGGATCTCCACCAGCTGCAGCAAAGGTGCATTGCTGCTGGATGGGTCTGAGCCATCCAGCAGCAATGCACCCAGGTATTTAATATTTTAAGTTGGGGGGAGGCAGAGAATGGGGGGAAGACTGTGGAAGAGGACATCGTGCCCACTCATTTTTGTAGTAGGCCCACCCAGAATTTGAGGTCTGGCCACACCATTTCTGGAGCCATAATTAGGAGCAGATGAGAGAGGGGTAGTTGTCCAGAGTGCAAAGACTGCTTTGGGACAGAAAAATGATTGAAGTAGAAGTGTGAATGGGCAGCAGATGAAAAACTAGAAAGAATGCTGCCTTTTCTTGCCATCCTGAGAGAGGAGGAACAAAGATTGGGGAACAGAGTGGAGGAAGAAAGGAATTGTGAAAAAGATGAGGGCAGGAAAGCAGAAATCTGTTTGCCTCCACTGGCTGCTAAAATATCTTGTTATGGCCCTGCCCTGCGCATTAAGGCTATTTCCCAAAACATTTGCTTACTGTGCGCAGCCATCTGTGTCTGATGAATTTCCTGTCTTTTGTATCTCAGTAAAAGTAATTTTACATTTTGGACTCTGGTTAAATTTTTCAGATCATTCAGTAAATAGCTTTTATGCAGTGTATTTTTTGGTCTCCTGTGTGTTGTGTATGTTCAGGCATGTATCTGCAACTAGACAGGATTTAAGTCTGACTGCATTTAATACACATTACTATATTGATTTATGGAATCTCAGCTTGGTTTGTTATACTAATAACACACCAGATGTTCTCGTTTGAAAACAAAACAGTGCTGGGCAGGCTGACTAGTCTGATCCCTACAAGTCTTGGGTAACACTGAAATGAAGGCATCTTCTCTGCACTGTATGAGATTCATATTAGTTGTTGTAATGTATGTCCCATTTTTCTTTATTAAAGAGCTACTCACAAAATACAAGATCTTTGATCAATCGCAACAGGTTCTTACAGAACTATCATAGAGGAAAGAAGCAGTATCTTGTTTGTATGTTTCTACTAATTAGGGGAAAACTTATTTTCTTATATTATTGTTTTTTCCTCTTAACATTTTTTATGTCCCCAAGCAAGGGTGGATATTTGTAAATGCTATTTTTTTTTTTGGGGGGGGGGGGTATTTGTTTTTTAATATTCATCTTTATTAGGTTCAAAACAGAACAACAAATAAACCTAAGTAAGCGAGTTCCAAAAAGGTTTCCAGATCTGTTGAAAATAATGACCAGGAACGGAGTTCAAGGAGTTAAGGGCACATCGCTCCATGGCAGTTAGTTGAACCATGGCCAGTCTCCATTGTGCCAATAGGGAGGGATCAGCTACCAGCCAAGTTTTCAAAATACGTTTCTTTCCCAACAAAACAGAACATTTGACAAACCTCATAAAACCCCGCGAGGCGAGGCACTACACACAGAATCAAATAGGCACAGTGGGACACCACCCTCAGTTCTAAAGCCAAGTGACGTGTGACGTAATTGCCCCCCTGAATGCTACTATCATGGGACAGGACCAAAATATATGACCCAATGTAGCTGAAGGTTGCAGACATTTCAGGCACACATCATCAGAGTGCAAAGTGGCCAAGAAAGCCCTATGTGGGGACATATACAAATGCAGTAAAAACATATACTGCAGCTCACCATGTAGATCATTACGCATGAGATTGCCTCTAGTAAGCAACCAACATTTACATTTTTCTTCATTACATTTGTGCACAGGTCTTCATTCTGTTTGTGCACATATTTGCTATACTGAATCTCCTGTACCTGATCCTGAAGATGTTTGATAACATTTTAGAGGAACAACAAGTTGCACATCAAGCCAATAAGCTTCTGTATAGAGTTTATGAGCAGACGCAGAAAGTGTCTCAGCAGGCAACAAGGCTACATAATGCCACATTTGACAGTATTGGAACAAAGCATTGCTACCCAAGTGGTACTCCAGTTGGAGATCTGCAAAGGATTTAATCCTACCCAGGTCCATCACCACACGCATATGATATGTAGCTCCCCGTGTAGCCCAGCGCACAAAAACCATATCTGAGAGACCAGGGGGGAAGTCAGCATTCCCAAGTATGGGCAATGAAGGTGTAGCATGCACATTCCCACCACGTTCCTCCATGGCATGTAGCGGGACATAAAAAAGGGAATGAGTACAATGTGAGCCGTACTCCAGGGAGTGAGCATGCAACAGATAACTAAGGTGCCAGGATTCCCCTAATTGTACTTCAGAATCCCACACAGAAAAATATGAAGTGCCTTGGAACCAGTCAGTCACATAGTCCATGCCGCACACTAGGAAAAACAGCCGTAGATCTAAAAGATCCATGCCACCCTTAGCTCAAGGCTTATATAGCCTTGCCCGCTTCTCCTGCCACAAAACAATGTTGCAATAAAACCATCAGATGCTTTCCCATGAGAATATAAAAGCAGAAAGGGAAACATCTGCAATATATAGAGCCACTGTGGCAAGAGAAGCATGTTGTATACAGCACAATACGACTTGAGATCGAAAGGGGAAAATGGTGCCACAGTTGGAGCTTGTGGGACTTTAGTGTCAACAAAGGCTGACAATTCAGCCATGTAAATGAGTTAAATTCTGGGGAATTATGATACCCAGGTATTTAACAGTGTCCGTAGCCCAGGAAAATGGAAAAGGGTCCACCCACTGAAGACAAACAGCATGCTGCAGGGGAAGCACTGACTATTTCAACACTAGCCTGGAAAAATCCAAATTCAGCTACTACATTTAACTTTATTCAAAGATGATTGAGGGTCAGCAAAGTAAGCAGCATGTCATCTGCAAATGCCAAAACTTTCAATGACCCTTCACCCAGTCGCAAACCATAGATATCAGGATCTAGATGCAGGGTTCGCAACACCAGTTCCAAATAAAGGGCAAATAAAAGAGAGGACAAGGTACACCCTGCCAGGTGTCCTGCTCTATAGGGAGCATAGTAGTACAAACTCCATTAACCAGCACGGCTGCTGTCAGGGTAGCATACAGCAAACACACAGCTCAGTAAAACCAGCATGTGATGCCCACATACAGCAAAGTGGCAAACAGGTAAGACCAATTAACTTTATCGAAAGCTTTCTCTGCATAGAGCCCCACCAACATACTGGGGACATCTTCCAATGGGCTTGAGACGTTGGCAACAAGACCTTCCAAACATTAACCACGGAGTGACACCCCGTAATGAAGCCAATCTAGTGTTCTCCCACCATGTCAGGTAGTACACCCAACAAACGAGTAGCGAGTATCCGAGCCAAGATCTTAAGATCAACATTTAAAAGTGGAGATAGAGCGATACAAATCGTAACATGTGCCCAGCTTTCCCAGTTCCCAGCTTTCCCAGTTTAGGTATTAAAGAAATCAAGGTGTTTACATGTGCTGAAAACTGGCCTTTCAAGCTGTCAGTATAATACTCATGTAAAGGTCCTATTAGTGAAGGCACTAACATTTTTAAAAATTCCAGAAAGAAATCATCCAGCTCCGGGGCAGTGTGGCTTTTCAGCTGTTTAATGCTTGTTTGAATTTCTTTAGCTTGTAAAGTCATGTTCAATCGCTGCAAGTGATCGGGAGACAATATGGGCAACCCAGAATCATCCAGATAATCCTGTAACTGTGGGCCACAATTCTCTCCCAAACTGCATAAAAATTCCAAAAGTACTTATAAAAACTGCAAAGCAATATCACTTAGTTGTATAAGAACCCAGGCCTGACACATCCTGTTAGGCTAGTGATGTGTCAGGCTGGGTTCTTATAGTGATGTGCTAGTTACCCTGGCATTGCTTTGTGATCTGAGCTAAGAGTTTCCCCTAGTCAGTTCACAAATTTCTTATATTGAAATTTCCGATAGAGCAACACCTTTCACGTCTGCTCATAAATAAGAGAATGTAATACAGCCTGACTAACCAGGAAGGCCTCTCATGTTGCCTGCGTGAAAACATACAAATACTTAACAAACAAGCAAATAGTAAAGCCATTCATAATAAATAAAATAAATGATAAAACAATAAGAGTTAGTACATGCATAAAATGTCCAATACTAAATAGAAATCATAAATCTGAAAGCTTAAAACATGGAAAAGGGGATACGTACTGATCAGGGTCTCTCAAAGCACTTTCCCCTAATTGTGAATAATATATTCAAAGCAGACAGCAATAGTGTCTCTACAAAACCTAAAAAGAGCAAAAGGTATTTAAAAATAAATTTAAAGCCAATTGAACCAAAAACAAACAAAAAACCTTAGAAATTAAACCATAAAGATGCAATTACTCACAGATAGCAGCAACATCTCTGCAAAACAGAACTCCTCCTTGATCAGCAGAAAAACAACCACACTCACAGACTAGCAAGTTTATATGCTCAATTCTGGAGGTCAAAGGTGCATCACATTAAAAGCACCTAGAATAGCTTAAAACCGCCATTAAAAGATTTCAAATAATGCAGTAGGTATGCTTTAAATGTTGTCGTGTGAATACTTAATCAGAAATGATTCGAAGTAAACACACTTCCTAGGTTCATGAATTAGACCACCTGCTTATTACCCACTAGTACAACAGAGCTTGTTTTTATACTACCTGAGGGTGAGCAATCTCTTCTCCCTTGGGATAGAGATATAGGTCAGAAGGTGGTCTAGGTGTCTGAGCATGTTCTGAAGTGTTCCAATGATAAAGAGATGAGTAAAGGAGTTCTGTGGAGTTCATGAGCTGATGAGACAATGACAACTCAGAATCTGATGATAGCACCAGATAATTCTTGATTCCCGGAGATGCCCTTTTATATTGTTCTGATAGAGGCACTGTCTCCAAAGATAAGATGAATGATATGGTTTTTCAAATCATACAGAACAATACCAAAGAATATCATTTGAAGTCATTCTGGAAACTATCTTGGAACCCAGACACCAAAGGGGCCAGGAGCTCTTGTCTCTGAACAAGAGGTTCTTTTCGCAATGATTGTCCACCTCTTGCATCAGCTAAAGTGGGTCACAGGCGCCTTCCTACTGAAGTGCAAGCCTTCAGAAATACTGAGAGAAAAATTCATGCTGCATTGAAGAATTATTTCTGAACATCTGTAGTATGGAGTGTATGAGGCTATTAAGCTCTGTATTGTAGTTTTATAGGTAGAAGTCTAGCCCCTACATTCGGAAAGGAGGAGGAGTAAACTTAAATATGAAAAACAATATTAAAGTGGCTGAAATGCAGGGGACTTGAGAGGAAGAAGCAGTATTGGTCATCTTAGAGAGAGAAGATGGAACCTTCTTCCACACGTGTGTCATCTACAGACCTCCAACACAAACAGATGTTGGACAAAGATTTGGTAATAGATATCCAAAAGTTGGAAATGAAGAGGCTGTTGCTGGGAGATTTCAAGCAGCTGGATGTGGATTGGAAGGTCCTATCTGCAGAACTGGAGAGAAGTAGAGAGATTGTGGATGCTTTTCAAAGTGCACTACTCGGACAAATGGTGGCAGAACCCACGAGGGGAGGGGCAATGCTAGAACTTGTGCTCATATATTGAGATAGTGTGTCCAACGTCTGGGTGGGTGCCCACCTGTGCAATAGTGATCATCACACTAAAAGGTTTGATGTAAAAGCTAAAGTGGAGTGCAGGCATACAAAGCTCAAAGTCCTGGATTTTAAGCATGCTGACTTTGATAAAATGGGGGAGTACCTTAAAAAAGAGCTGATGGAATGGAAGGACATGAGAACAGTGGAGAATCTGTTGTTCAAACTAAAAAGAGCTATAAAATCAGCAACGGATCTTTTTGTAAGGAAGGTAAACAAGTGCAAGAAAAAAAAGGAAACCAATAAAGTTCTCAAAACAAGTGGCTTGGCAAAATAAAGGCAAAAGAGGTGGTCTTCATGAAATACAAAAGAACATGGAAGAGATTTCTAGATAAAATGAAAGAATCAGAGAGAAATACAGCTGGCAAAGGCTCAGGCAGAAGAATAAATGGCTAAAAGCATAAAGAATGATAGCAAACTTTTTTTCAGTTGTACTAGTTGAACGGAGGAGGCTAGAAATGGAATTGTAAAACTGAATGATACTGTGAACCGTTATGTGGAGAATAGTGACATAATTAGCAAAAACGTCTGTTCACAGAAGAAAATTCTGGTATGGGACCTTGGTCGACTGTTAAAGAGGGTACAAAAATACTAGGACTAGGGGGCATGCGATGAAACTACAGTGTAGTAAATTTAAAACAAATCGGAGAAAATTTTTCTTCACCCAACGTGTAATTAAACTCTGGAATTCGTTGCCGGAGAAAGTGGTGAAGGCGGTTAGCTTAGCAGAGTTTAAAAAGGGGTTGGACGGTTTCCTAAAGGACAAGTCCATAAACCGCTACTAAACGGACTTGGAAAAATCCAAAATTCCAGGAATAACATGTATAGAATGTTTGTACGTTTGGGAAGCTTGCCAGGTGCCCTTGGCCTGGATTGGCCGCTGTCGTGGACAGGATGCTGGGCTCGATGGACCCTTGGTCTTTTCCCAGTATGGCATTACTTATGTACTTATGTACATATGAGAATGAAGTTGATATTGCACTGTTATGGAAAAAAGCGTTTATGAACAGCTTAAAAACTGACAGTGGGCAAAGCCACGAGTTAAGACAGGATCCATCCCAGAATCTTGAGGGAGCTCAGAGAGGTTCTGATAGGTCCTCTTAAAGATTTGTTTAATAAATCCTTGGAGATGGGAGGGGTGCCACAGGATTGGAAAAGAGTGGATGTGGTTTCTCTTCACAAAAATGGAGACAGAGAAGTTGTGGAAAACTATAGACCAATAAGCCTTACTTCGGTGGTTGGAAAGGTAATGGATGAACTGCTCAAGGAAAGGATAGTGAATTTCGTGGAATCCAGTGGGTTACAAGATCAAGACAACATGCTTTTACCAAAGGAAAATCATGCCAAACAACTTTGACTGGGTGACCAGAGAATTGGGTAGTGGACATATGCCAGATGTAGTCTACTTTGATTTCAGTAAGGCCTTTGACATGGTTCCTCATAGGAGGCTCATGAATAAACTCAGCCACCTAAAGTTAGGACACACGGTGATAAACTGGATTGGAAATTGGTTGACAGACAGGGACAGCAGTGGATAGTGTTAAATGGAATTTATTCAGAGGATATATAGGTAAGTAGTGCAGTGCCTCAGGTATTGGTACTGGAACTGATTCTATTCAACATATGTATGCGCAACATTCCTGAAGGGTTAGAAGGAAAAATTTGCCTTTTTTTGATGACGCCAAGATTTGTAACAGAGTGGACACCCTGGAAGGAGTGGACTACATGAGAAGGGCTTACAAAAATTAGAAGAATGGTCTAACGTTCGGTAGTTAAAATTTAGTGTGAAGAAGTGCAAAGTGATGCACTTGGGGTTTAGAAATTCAAAAGAGCAGTAAGCACTAGGGGGGGATAGACTGGCACACACAGATCGGGAGAGTGATCTTGGGGTGATGATGTCTGAGAACCTCAAGGTGGCTAAACAATGTGTCAAGGCAGTGGCTGTTGCCAGAACTCTAGGCTGCACAGAGAAAGGCATAGCAAGCAGAAGAAAGGAGGTGGGTTTTTTTTGTTTGTCTATTTATTTACATAAGTTTTTAGCCCGTCCTCCCAACCACTCTCAGAATGGGTTACAAAATTACAGTGCCCAGATAAAGTTAGGGCAGTCTTTTTGCTGTCCTAACTTTATCCTGATAGTTCCCCAGTTAGCTGATTGAATAATGCCATGAACCAAGTAACCTGAATTTGCACTCAGGCTCCATCTCTGGACAGCTCCAGCACTATCTGAATAGTGCTGGGGTGGTCAGAAAGGATTTTCAGCAGCATTATGCAGCAGTGTGCTTTTGCTCTTCCCTTCCTCCTCCCTTCAGAATAGGCCTGTGACTATCCAGGTTCCTGGAAAACTAAAGGCCCCCCTCCCTTCTACATCTTGATAGGGCCAGTGGAACAATGGGGCCTAACATGCTGGACTTTCATGGATCTTATTGATTCAGATTTCTATTTCATTTTCTTTGTTGTAAATTCTGCTGTGAAACTGTCTGAACCATATAGTTTTCTTAAAGATTGATTTGGTGACACATAAGGGTAAATTCTATAATCTAGATTCCTGCACTTACGTACTTGTGTGCATGTCTAAAATACGAGCACTTACACATGTAAGTGTACACTCGCCTGTAAAAATGACAGCAGGGTTGCCTATTTACTGTTCTACAAATATTTGTTTAACTTGCATAGCATGTATTTGCAAGGGGGCATACATATTGGCAGAGCTATCAGTTACAGAATACTATACGTTATGCGGGTCCGTAATGCAGTTAGCTGCCTGCACTTCCACCAGGTCTGTGGTAAGTGTAACTGTGGGCATGTAAATGAGATGTGCCGATACCGGGACATGCTAATATTCTGGAACGGAATCTGGGCAGCCAGGTTCCGTTATAGAAGGTGGGTTCCTACCATGTGGCCTTGGGGCTCCTAAATGGAGAATTGCCCCCTTAGTGACTGCTGTGTATACTGCCTCCTAGTTGTGAAGCATGGCAATACTTGTTGCTTTAGGACAATGGCTGCCTGTGATTAAACTGTAAAATCTATCCTCTGAAATCTGTCAACATTAATATCTAGGGTATTATTTTACATAGGAATTTTCAAACATAACAGCTTCTTAAAACTATCCCAAGAGTTACGTAAAAGTAGGTGTGGTTACTGACACATACAAAACCAATGCAGGTACACACATATAACAGAAGCACAAAGAGGCAGCAATCTGCAAACAGTAAGCACACAAATGGAGCAGACCATTAGATGTAGGATATTAAGCACAAGCACCCGACGTGGCCACATTTCGCCTTAAAAAGGCTGCATCAGGGGTAAGGTCTGTCAATTCAGACATACAATACAAACTAAAAGAAAGATCAGTACATAATGCAACAGTACATAAAGAATGCTATATAAGTAATCAAATCATGATAAAAATCATAGAACAATAAAAAAAATAATTTGCATGCACAAAGTCATCAAGCTTATAATTAAATAAAACAGCAAATGTAGCTATTGCATGGTGTGACCTCGTCGGGTGCTTGTGCTTAATAAACTTTATACTCCTACACCTACTGATTTGCCTCTTTATGCTTCTGTGATCCTCTGTAAGGTAACGTATCACTTTCTCCATGGAGGAACATCCTTAGTTTTACTGATGCTCAATTGCAAGAGCTTCTTCCCAGAGGATCTTGCTTCAAAGATAGGGATGGCATGGATAATCAACTTGATCATTAGGATGCATATATGTATATACATGCATACACATGTGGAGGAGTGGCCTAGTGGTTAGGGTGGTGGACTTTGGTCCTGAGGAACTGAGTTCGATTCCCACTTCAGGCACAGGCAGCTCCTTGTGACTCTGGGCAAGTCACTTAACCCTCCATTGCCCCATGTAAGCCGCATTGAGCCTGCCATGAGTGGGAAAGCGTGGGGTACAAATGTAAAAAAAAAAAATTCCATGAGCCACATGCTTTCCCTGCCTTTTTTTTTTTAATTAACAGTACTTATTTACACTTGCAACCCTACTGGTTCTGTACTTTGATTAAAGTTTCATTCAGAAACCTCAAACCTTGAAATTACATGTTTCTGTGAGGAAAAGATAATGTTTGCTTGAAGCATTAGCTCAATTCACCTGTCACAAGACAATATATACACTATAGCTGATTTCTGATTGAATTCTGCTGAAATATTTTAAGAAGTCTATTACAAGTAGACTGAAATGTTTACTATAAATGAAAATAAAGCTTGCAGAGGGATATTCACTGACAACCTCTAGTCCAGATTTTACTGCCAGTAGAACATATATTTATCAATGAGTCAGAGTTTGAGTTTTCTAATATGATAATATGACTGGCTTTCGGCTACATTCCACCATGTGACTAACAGAATTCCATAAACATTTCTACTATTTCCTTAGCAATGGAGAAGGAAATAGTAAAAATGTTTAAAAACATCATACTATTTTCTGTTGTTCTGTTTCCATATTCACAGATCTTTGGAGTCCTGTAAAACATAAATAGGCAAGATGTACTACAAGGGATTAACTTATTAAGGGTTTAATTTAACAAGTCTTTTCTCCTGTATGTCTATAGTACACAAAAACCATACAAAACAAGGTTGTTTGTATCTGTGGGAAGAATGCTTAGTACATACGGCCCAAAACATCATAAAGGAAAAATTATAGTAGGCAAATGCATATCTTGCTATGCTATAACACAGCTATTAAAAGTCACAGTACTGCAGTAGTTACTGCTAAGCATCTGCTGTAGTCTGTGTTTTTTAAGTTGTTAATAAAAGTCATTGGAGGAGTAGCTTAGTGGTTAGTGCAGTGGACTTTGATCCTGGGGAACTGAGTTTGATTCCCACTGCAGCTCCTTGTGACTCTGGGCAAGTCACTTAACCCTCCATTGCCCCTGGTACAAAATAAGTACCTGAATATATGTAAACCGCTTTGAATGTAGTTGCAAAAACCTCAGAAAGGCGGTATATCAAGTCCCAAATCCCAATATATAATGCATGCTGCTTGTTTTTTTACCCCCCCAAAAAGCGTACGTACACACACAACAACAACAACAAAAACAGATTGAAAATACAAGAGCTTTCTAAATTAAAGTCCCTTTCAAGAGCCTTTTCAAAGTGCCCCAATCCTGTAAACTGGTAAATACCAATTAATTTAGAGTCTCTTTTAGTAAGCCACCCTAGCGATTCCCGGCGCAGCAAATGAGAGAAAGCCCATAGAAATTTGAATGAGTTTCCTCTCATTTGCTCACAGTTTAGTAAAAGTGGCCCTTAATGTTCTGTTGGGTCCTTTTACTAAGCTGTGATATAAAGTGGCCTTAGTTCACCCTGAGGTGGGTTTTTCCCCCGTTCACTAAGGCCATTTTTACCATAGCATGAAAATGGCCAATTTTCTATTTTTTATTTTCAATTAATGACCATGTGCTAATGTTGCCATTAGCATGCAGCCATTAAAAAAAAAAAGCCCTTGAGCACTTATCGACACCTATTTTGTAGGCAGTAAGAACTTGCGCATTAATCAGCACGTGGTAATATAGCTGTGCTGACTGATCAGCATAAAAATACCCATTCTCCAACCCAGTTATAGCCCCTCCATAATAAATAGCATGCGATTTGCATGTGCAGATCACAAAATTACCACAGAACACTTGAGTACATCCCACGGTAAATCATTTTAGGCTGCAGTAAGCTGCAGCTTATTAAGTGCACCCCTATCGAGAGGCCGCTTATCCTGGTTTATAATATTTATTTGTATTTTCCATAGTTGATCTTCTTGGATTTTGAAAATCTCTTAAGCATTTGAAATAAATATATATATATATATATTTTTTTTTTTTTAATTTTCAACATTAATTCCAAAAATACAAAATCAAGAAATTACACCCAAGGAAACTTCAAATAATTAAAGAAAAGAAGGAAAACCAAAGGTAATTAGTTGAATTTAGCCCCCATCATGAGGAGAAAAGAGATTTACAACAAAGGAAATCAAAAGAATTCTAATCAAGTCAAACTATAAAAAGATAAAGTAAAAAAGTAGTGCTTAAAGTTGTAAGCTAAGAACCAGGGAAGCTAGGATTCTAATCCATTTTGTCCCATTGACACTAATTATGAATTTTGTCTCAAGTACAAATTTAGGGCCGTTTTAGCAAGCTGCAGCAAAAAGGGGCCTGTGCTGGTGTCAGCGCATGTTTTTCACCCATGCCGAGGCCCCCTTTTTCCGCTGCAGGTAAAAGGGAAGTCTTTCTTCCCTTCAGGAAATGGTCATGCGGCAAGTAAAGCACTTGCCACATGGCCATTTCCACCACCCATTGAGGTGGCAGTAAGGACTCCTGTGGAAACCTGGTAATAACCGGGCAGCGTGCAGCACTATCCAATTAGCGGCAGGTAAACCCTGGTGCCACAAAAATAAATATGACGGCACGCTAGGGGTGGGAAGTAGCACCGGGCTGTTGTGGTAGCCTGGCGGTACTTCCTGTTTAGCGAACACTAAGCACGTGTTGGGCTTACTGCCACTTAGTAAAATGGGCCCTTGGAGACTGATGTACTAACTCATGGGGTTTCAGCTCCATTTGCACAAATCCTGGTATAAATGGAAATGAACTGACTGGCAAAAATGTTCACAAACTTGAACTCTGGAAGTGGGGAAAAAAATATAACTATACCTCTGTAAGTCTAGCTTTATGTTTTCCAAAAGCAAACCTGCAAAAAGTCTTATTCGCCTGTCCGCGTTGCATGATTTTATGTTCTTCTAGTTCCATTAATGATTTTAGGGGTCTTTTTACTAAGCTGCAGCAAAAAAGTGGTCTTAGCGCACCCTTGCCCAGGTTTTTCCCCATGTTAAGGCCATTATTACTGCAGCTGTAAAAAAAAATGGCCCTTTTCTATTTTTTTGCATTAATGGCAATTAGCACGCATCCATTAAAAAAATGTATTATGCACGCACTTACCATTACCCATTTTGTAGGTAGTAAATGCTCACACACTATTCCTGCGTCATCCAGTTAGCGTGCAGTCATGTAGCTGCACTATCTGATTAGCACAGGAATACCCATTCTCCACCCCCGAGACACGCCCTCTCAAAAATTTATAGTGTCTGTGGTTAGCATTTGCACATTTGGTACTTACTGCCAGATGCCTGAGCGCATTCCGCAGTACCCCATTTTAAGCTGCGTTTGGCACGTGTTAGTTCCTAACATAGCTTAGAAAAAGGATCCCTTAAACTTCTGCATGTTGCAAACCTGAAGGAATATTTATTAAGGTGTGAAGAACGGGCTTATACTACCCCTTAATTTCTCATGCATGCTTGGTTTGTAACAATTCCAGTATAATCAAGGACTGGCTGGATGATCATCAGCCAGTTTGTTTCTTTTAAGCTGAAACATGGTTTACTTCTTCAGAAGACCCTGTAATTAATGAGCTTTGCCCTAAGGGTTACGGAATTGCTTCCTTAGCACATGAGAAGAAGAAAAGGGGAGAAGTAGCTATTTTCAGAGAGGATTTTAAGGTGAAGGTTTTGGATTCTTTTTATCAGTTCAGACCTTGACATTTTGGCTTGTCAAGTGTCTGATTATAAACAGTCCTCTTCCTTTACATGTTTTATGTTATTTTGTCCACGTGGAAGTTGGCTTTCATCAAAGAGGGATTTTTATGATTTTATTGCATGGAATTCTTTATATTCATTATACAATTTGATTTTGGGAGATGTAAATATACATTTGGAGGATAATACTGATTCCAGGGTTAAAGATTTTTGTCTCATCCTTGGAGGTATTTGATTATTATCTCCTTCTATCTCAGATTACTCATGAGAAGGGTCGCCATTTAGATTTATTCAGTTATGCTTGTCCGACTACTTCCAAGTTGGGTGAGATTATTTTTTCAGAGGTAGTTTTGTCAAAGGTGATCTGGTCTGATCATTTTATGCTTCGGTTTAATATTTATTGGGATCACCCTAAGGGGAAAGCAGATAAGACTAAAGTACAAATTCTTTCTAGAGAGAAAATAGATGAAATTGTATTTTGGAACAAACTGTATCAGTCCTGGCTTAAGGTGGACCCTAGATGTTTTGAAGAAAATTGGAGGCAGTGTTGTCAGAGGATACTTGATGATATTGCCCCAATTCATATGAAAACTAAAATTAGTAGACAGAGCAATCAATGGTTTGATAAGGATCTATCTAGTCTTAAACAAAGATGTAGACAATTAGGGCCAGATTCTATATATGGTGCCTAACAAATCCACATGGAACTCGGTTTTGCCTAAGCGTTTTCTATAAGATTTACGTGCCGTATATAGTATACACTTAGTCAATATCATCGCACCTAAATCTGCGTGTGCCCATTTACAGAAAACTGGTGTAAATCCTGGCATGTAGATATAGGCGGACTGGGCCATATTCTGTAACTATGCATGTAAATTTTGGAATTTCCACGAAATGCCCATAAACACACCCCTTTTGAACTGCATTTATTTTGAACTGCGCGCTTCACCGTTTAGGGCGCAGTTCATTATAGAATGTGCTTACCAAGTTGTGCGCGTAACTTGCAATTATTGTCAATTAGTGCTCATTATTGCTTATTAAGTGCTATTAAAAATGCTGATTGACTTGTTGAGCCAATTAAGTTACGCATGTAGTTTCAGAATGCACCTGGATTTCGGCACGCAAATCTAGGCGCCATATATAGAATCCCCAGTTTAGAGCGTAAATGGATTAAAAGCGGATGTTTGGAAGATTAAGCTAATTAGATATCAGTTGTTAGCACTTACAAAACTACGCTTAAATCTAAAAGATGAGTTTTCTATTCAAAGAAAATTGGACTGGATATCACTGATACTAAATATCTTTTTCATCTAGGTAGTAAGTTAAGTGACACATTTCAACATCAGTTATCTTGTGTGGCAATACCACCTCCCAAATTCTCTGGAAAAAGACCAGCAGTAAAAGGGTCCTTTTACTAAGCTGCGGCAAAAAGTGGCCTACATTAGTGTGGGCACGTGTTTTTGTCGCATGCCAGACCAGTTTTTAACACATCTGGGAAAAAGGTCTTTTTTTCATTGGGCCGGGAAATGGGCCTGCGGTAAAATTGAAACCAGTGTGCACCTATTAATTTCACCCATTGGTCTAGCAGTAAGTGTGCACCAACTGCCGATTAACACCGGAAATGCCGCACGCGGTAGGAAATTTTAAAAAAAGTTAATTTGTCCCGGTGGTAGGGGCATGTGCCCAATCCAAAATTATCACTACGGGAGTGTGCATACTGCATGCATATAGAGCCTACCATGCCTTTGTACAAGGGCCCCTTAGTAAAGATTGCATCCGTTCCAAAACCAACAATCTAAATTTAATGGGAGTAGCTGACATCACATATTTATTTATTTAGATTTTGCTCACACCTTTTTCAGTAGTAGCTCAAGGTGAGTTACATTCAGTTACTCTGGTTATTTCTGTGTCCCAGGATGGCTCACAATCTAAGTTTGTACCTGAGGCAATGGAGGGTTAAGTGACTTGCCCAAGATCACAAGGAGCAGCAGCTGGATTTGAACCGGCCACCTCTGGATTGCAAGACCGGTGCTCTAACCACTAGGCCACTCCTCCACTCCATAGGTTGGCTAAGTATCTAACTGACAATACGATTTAGAATGTCTTAAAAATAAAGAATTAACCCCCCTGTTCGGCAATTCCAACACAGCCCATTCAAAGTGAATGGGCTGTGTCAGCATTAGCGCGCAGCTTAGTAAACGGGAAAAATCAACCCAAAATCTGTCACCAGAAATGCCTCAATATCAGTAATGCTCTCATTGAGCTCTGTTAGCTGATTTGAAAATGTAGATCTAATCTTCTGAATTTTAGACTGAAAGTTGCCAATTGAGAAGCCGGATGTTATGCTGTTTATCTCAACAGTGATTTTTGGAAAGTACAGTTTCAGTTTTTCCTGGCATGCAGTTTTCACTTCCAAGATTTAAACTAGTGACGGATACGTTCTACAGTATATCAATCAGCAGTATTTTCTTGAGCTTGCACAAATTACTCCAGAAGACCCCTGAGGTAGGCCAGACAGGCCGAAACATGACCGTGTTGAGTCTTGTTTTTGGACAATGTCCTTTAGATCCTTGGCTGCATCATATGTGTATTCTTTTTGAGTCACCGCTGTTTCTTGTGTGTGTGTGTGTGTGTGTGTATATATATATATGTATATATATATATATATATATATATATATACACACACTGATGACATCACTGTTATGATCCCTGTTTTATCAATGTCAGGTTACTCCGCTAGTTGAGAAATGTTTAGATCTTTCAACTTGGATGAAAAATTACAAACTTAAGTTAAACCCAGAGAAAACTAAGTTCATGTTATTGTCCAATCACTTTGATCCTCTATTGAATTATATTCAGGTTAAACAAACAAAATATACTTTTTCCTCTGTTATTAAAATTTTAGGGGTTTATGTGGATAGTATTCTTTCTCTAGCCTTACGTATCAATACTTTAGTTAAAGGATCATTTTTCCTACTGAGAAAACTGAGATGTGTGAGAAGTCTTTTTGACATTGGCAAATTTAGACTTCTAGTTCAATCTCTGATATTGTCAAAGCTTAATTATTGTAATTTGATTTTCTTGGGAGGGGCAAAGCACAAGCTAAGAAAGCTTCAGACTATACAGAACACAGTGGTGCGCTTGATTTTCTCTTTGGGGAAAATCAGATAGAATTTCAGGGTATTTTGTAAAACTACACTGGTTGCCAATAGATGCTAGGATCTTGTTTAAGTTTGCTTGTTTTTTTATTCATAATTTTAGACGGTGCTGTTCCAGATTATATGTTGGAATATTTTCAGTTTACATCTCTGTCTAGGCCTTGGAGAAGTATTAATAATTCTTCTTTTACTTTTACTTCTGCTAAAAGCTGTAAGACATGAATTATTATTATGAGCTATTATCCATGAATTATTGTTGGCATATCAAGCCCCTAAAATTTGTCAAGAGTTCTCAAAATGTTTTTCTCAATGTGACTCTTATGTTTTATTTAGGAGAAAGCTTAAAACCTCTCTCTTTCAGAAATTTGTTTTGTTTAAATAATTGGAGTTCTGATAATTAATTTAGTTGTAATTCCTGTGAAATTGCCCTGGCTTCTTAATGATTATTGTGAACTGCTTCAAACTTTGCAGTTGCAGCAGTATACAAATACCATTGTTATGTTATATTAGCTCATTACCACTAGTCAGTCACTCCTACATTATATGAATAACAGTGCTTGTGATTAACCTCAGAAGCAGCATTAACTCACACTGCTCAGGTGCATCAGTCTGCTGCTTAAAGGGACCAACCTAACTGCCAGTGCCACTACTACTACTTATCATTTCTATTAGCGCTACTAGACGTATGCAGCGCTGTACACCTGAACATGAAGAGATAGTCCCTGCTCGACAGCTTACAATCTAATTAGGACAGACAAACAGGCAAACAAGAGATAAGGGAATATTAAAGTGAGGATGATAAAATAAGGGGTTCTGAACAAGTGAATAAGGGTTAGGAGTTAAAAGCAGCATCAAAAAGGTGGGCTTTTAGCTTAGATTTGAAGATGGCTAGAGATGGAGCTTGACGTACCAGCTCAGGAAGTCTATTCCAGGCATTATGGTGCAGCAAGATAAAAGGAACGGAGTCTGGAGTTAGCGGTGGAGGAGAAGGTTGCAGATAAGAAAGATTTACCCAGTGAACGTAGTTCCTGGGAAGGAGTATAGGGAGAGATGAGAATGGAGAGGTACTGAGGAGCTGCAGAGTGAATGCACTTACCTAATTTAATAAAATGCACCGTGAACATTCTGAGGACAAAGATTCTGAAGTCACAGCACACGATAAAGGGTTCATGGTTTCATGGTGGTGAAGCCATCCGACATAACACGGACCTATCAGAAGGGGCTTGCCCACTAACAAAGCAGAACTGTTACCAGGCAACGGAATGCGACATAGAACTCACCTCACCTATCAGAAGAAAAAAACAGAAGAAGGGAGGAGCATTCAGCTGTAGAATGCCTCATTGTCTGAGCAGCACAGAGAGCAGACGAACGCCGCTGGAAACAGAGAATATCCCAGCACTGGGTATGTACACAAATATTGTTGTTGGACCCGGGGAAACAGGAGTACAGCGTGCCCCTCGCCATCTGCAACGTGCGCCGCCACCTGCAAAAATTAAACCCGACCTAGCCTGCATCACAGACTGACCCAGGCGGGGGGAGGAGTAGGGAAACTTCCCTACTCCTCCCCAGCCTAGGATTCGGTAGAGACTGGCTGGCAAACTGCTTGAATATACAAAACCGCTAACTCCTTCAATATACAAAACCAGAGGCAACAAAGAAAAAAAAAAGAAGCGTGCCCCTCGCCATCTGCGACGTGTGCCACCACCTGCAAAAATTAAACCCGACCTAGCCTGCATCACAGACTGACCCAGGCGGGGGGAGGAGTAGGGAAACTTCCTTACTCCTCCCCAGCCTAGGATTCGGTACAGACTGGCTGGCAAACTGCTTGAATATACAAAACCGCTAATTCCTTCAATATACAAAACTGGAGGCAACAAAGAAAAAAAAAAAGAAGCGTGCCCCTCGCCATCTGCGACGTGTGCCGCCACCTGCAAAAATTAAACCCGACCTAGCCTGCATCACAGACTGACCCAGGCGGGGGGTTCCCTACTCCTCCCCAGCCTAGGATTCGGTACAGACTGGTTGGCAAACTGCTTGAATATACAAAACCGCTAACTCCTTCAATATACAAAACCGGAGGCAACAAAGAAAAAAAAAACATTATCACGCACGTGCACATAACTGGAACACCTCCCCCCCCCCTTCACCTTCTCACGAACCAAGCAACCCAGGACGTGCAAAACCATCCCCCGCCTCAAAAAACCCGTCACCCACCTCGAGGATGCACACACCGCGCTGCTTCCCGCTGCGCATTCGTCCTGCATTCCTGCTGCATCGTTCCTACGCTGCTGCCCTATAACGAACCGAAAGAGTGGCATACTCTCCCTTCCGCAAACCACACCACCCAAAACAAGACGCCGCTGCTTGCCACAAGGACCAAAAATACCGTTAAAACTGACGGCCCCAGACAGTGCTGCTCTCCCGCCAACCAACAAAAAACATCCCGGGCATAAGGCAACCCCTAACCCACCTCAAGGATTCCCCGACCTCAATCACCCCGGGAAAAGACAGCGCCGCTTCATACAGTGCTTTTCTCTTCAAAGGAAAAACTACAGGAGAAAAAAAAAACTACATGCTAGCGCCCGTTTCATTTGTTTCGCAAAACGGGCCTTTTTTACTAGTAAGTTAATAAGAGGAGTTTGAACTGTATGCGGAACCGGATAGGGAGCCAGTGAAGTGACTTGAGAGGGCCACTCACACACACACACACACATCCTCCCAATGCTCCCACATTCCATTTCCTCACTCACCAGATGACTCTCACCCCCCCCCCCCCCCCCCAAGTACAAGCCCTCTCTCAGTGATGCTCTTGCCTTGAAGAGAGGAGGATTATAGTCGAGTGGTGTGATCGAGAGAGAGCATCTACCCAGTAGGAGGGCATTGGGAGGAGGTGTTGTATTTGGGTGGCAACATCGCAGGGAGGGTATCTTTGAGGCAGTGGACACCCGGAATGAGGTTTTGTTGTTTTTTTTTGGATTGCAATTCCAAGCTGAAGAAATATATGTTCTACACACTGGAGATCACACTCTCAATTTCAATAAAAATACTACTGAGGGGAAAAGACCTTAAATGTCCAAACTGTGGCAGCAAGTATATGTTTGTGCCTACATTTACTGGACTCCATTTTTCTAAAAAAAAAAAACCTCCTCATTCCAAAATTCTACACTCAATTTCACACACAATTTGTGGTGCAATACCCAACATCATAATCATTCCACTTTAATCTCTTGTTGTTGAGAATGTAATAACCACTTAGCTTTAAATATTGCTCCCAGCGAGGCTCTCCGTTTCACTTTCTTATAAGCTTCTTCAAGGTACTAAGTGCTAGAGATCCCATTTTCATCAGAATTCTATACTTTTCAGTTGCAACACCAGACTTACATTTCACCTTATGCAGTCAGAACACCAACATTGGGTTTTATTTGGTTGACAGCATCAGCACCATAGCACCAAAACTTAATTGAAAATAGAAGTTCCCAAAAAGCACATAGGCAAGCAGTCTGCAACATCCAGATCAGCAGAAAAGAAAAGTAGACCCACATGATGAAATAAAACAAAATGTATTCAGCGCAGACACATAAAAACAGCATACAACTTTGGGCGGTTAGAGAAAAGTTGTATGCTGTTTTTATGTATTTGCGCTGAATACATTTTGTTTTATTTTGCCACGGAGGTCTGCTTTTCTTGTAACCATGGAAGAGGGTGTACAGGAAGAAGAAGATAGGACTAGAATGGAGTCCTGTGGTAGACCTACTGATAATGGAATAGCAGAACAGGCACACAGGTGCATATACTGCACAAATTTTATAAAGGCAACATCAGTGCCTCTATATTTATTTAATTTCTTTACTTGATATACTGTGAAGGGTTGTGCGGTTTACACACTATGACTATATATAAAGTATAAAAGAGTAGGAGGAGAGGGAAAAGACAGCCGAGGAGAAATTTTAGATCAGGACTGAGTAGCACCATGGGCATCAGAGAAAAGGAAGGTTTTTAAGAGGGCTTTGAAAGTACGAAGGCAGGGAACGGCTCTGAGGGGGGAGGGAAGAGAGTTCCACAACTTTGGGCCAAGGTAGCTGAAGGCAGTCTTAACGAGAAATGGTAAGATGGAGGGAATCATTGAAATACAAGTGACATAAGTCCACCAGAGTGAAATCATGGAACTCTTGTTGCATACTTTAGACTTCTGTCTCTTCACTTTAATGGATTACTCTCAGTTTAGGTAGGCAGCTTTCTTGCCTTCATCCTCAGAGGAGGAAGAAAAAGCTACACTGAGTAGCTAATTTCTTAACTGAAAATTCTTATAACTGTTTTTTAGCCTATAAATTGAGTTGATATGAGCTAGAAGAGCATCATATAAGTAACCAGAAAATCTTTTTTTATCAATTTTTAACATTTACATTCATGTCAAATAACATAAATTTAGAATTTAAGAAATCTAGTATACTGAATAAATCTAACAGACAATAAAGCTGTTGTTAGTCCACATTAAATGATCCAAGATAGGAACTTAAAATAGCTAAGCATAAAAAAAATGGTAAAAGGAAAATTAATTTCTAAACAAAGAAAGGACAAGAATTCAGGTCAGTGTAGCCGATTTAGCGTTACTGATCAAGGTTTACATCACGTTACTCTTTGTTAGTAATAAATTCTATAAGCTTCACTGGGTCAAAAAATATATAATTTGTAGATTCTAAAGGTCCCTCCCAATTGTAGGACCCTTGTTTTCATTAATAAAAAAATCCTTCCTTTTTTGTGTCTCAAGAGAGAGATCTGGGAAAAGTTGGATTTTTGATCCCAGGAAAGGCGTAGAAATGTGACGGGGAAAAAGTTTAAACACATTATTATGGTCCAGTTCTAGAGCAAACGACACCAGTAGAGTAGTCCTTTCTGTGATAACTTCTATTGAGCTTTCCAAAAACTGAGTCAAATTTAAGTCAGTCTGAGGGGGTTGCAAATTCCCAATACCAGCCCCAGAAATATACTGCACTCTAGTCAATGGAGGGAAATGCTTCTGGGGGAATACCCAAATTTTCATTAAAGTATTTTTTCAGCATTTCTTTGGCTGGAATAAGCGGGGACTTAGGAAAATTCACGAACTGAAGATTATACCTCCTCAGCTGATTCTCCAAATACTCAATTTTTTTTCTTTGAAGATTATTATCTTTTATAACTGCTAATATAGAAGACATTGTGGAGTTTACCTCTGTTTCTAGGGAATCCATCCTGGTTGTTTGCTCAGTCACTTTACCTGATAAATCAATTTGAACCTGTGACAATTTCCCCACATCTCCTCGAAGGGATCCTGCAACTTGAAGTAGTGTGTTGTTTAAGCCTTGTATCGCCTCCCAAATGGAGTCCATTGTAACAACTGAAGGTCTCACTATCTCCCCGATACTCACGGAGGGTTCGCCCCGAATACGCTCAGGCCAAGAAGCTTGCAGATTCTGGCCTGACTGCGGAGCTGTTCCAAGCGGGGACAAAATAGCTATGGGGTCTCCACTACTAACTGCAGGGACTCCGCTTCCGGGAGTACTCGTCAGTTGTCCCGCCATAGCCAGCAATTCTCCAGGTTGCGGGGGTGTTGCTATCGGAGGGGTCTAAGAGTCACACCCTCCACGCTAGGATCCGAAGTCTCCATCGGACCCCTCGAAACGCCAGTCTGGATCCTCTGTGTCAGCAAGCCCGATTCCTCCAGTGTCGTCTGTCGAGTACAAGAGGGCTTCACCCGGCCTATGGAGGAAGGTACACTGGGTTTGCCTTTTCTCTTCCCCATAATACAATAGGGAAGGCTCTCACTCGAGGTTCTTCGCTAGCGAATCTAGAGCTGCCGCTCACACGTCCTTCCCAGACGCCATCTTGGATCAATACACTTCCCAGAAAATCTATTTTTTTATAAAAGGCTTTGGACTTGAAGGATAGAGCTTGGTTAATAATTGTTGTTTTTCTAATGATATCAGGTTTAGCATGGAGGCCAATTAAAATGTTTGGATTTGCTAATCATTGAGTTTTCCACAAAACGTACTAGGGGACTGGATTCTATAAATGGCACTCAAAATTTCGCGCTGGAAAGAGTGGCACTTAATATCTATAAAGGATGTGCATCCTTTATAGAATCACTAGCTGTTAAGCCCGTTAAAACGGGCGAGATTTGTGTTTTGCAAAATGTAATAATTCTCACCTCCATCCATCCATGTCCAGCAAACCTCCTCTCTCCCCTGCCCTCCCCCCATGTCCAGCAGCCCTCCTGTATCCCCTGGCCTCCCCCCCCTCGTCCACCAACCATCCTCTCTCCCCTGCCCTCCCCACATATCCCGCAACCCCCCCCTTTCCCTTGGCCCCCCCCCCCCCCCCGTCCAGCAACCCTGTTCTCTCCCATGCCCTCCCCCCATGTCCAGCAACCCTCCTCTCTGCCCTGCTCTCTCCCCATGTTCAGCTACTGAGGGCCGTGCCAACACGGTAAGCGAGGTAAGCATGGCAGGGGGGCGCCCCCCTCTGGGGGGGCGCCGCCGCACCATGCTCACCTCGCTCGCCCTCCCGCTCCCATTGTTCAACTACTGCCCGCCCTCTTCTCTCCCACCAACATCCCTTTTCTTGTTCTTGTTTTTTCTTTTAAATTTACCTCCGCGGCGGTCCAGCAGCGCAGCGTCAGTGAAGGAGGCGGCGCTCCCAACGTCTCTAGCCTTCCCTTCGCTGTGTTCCGCCTTCTTCTGACATCAAGGAAATGACGTCAGAAGAAGGCGGAACACAGCGAAGGGAAGGCTAGAGACGTCGGGAGGCGAGCACCGCCTCCTTCACTGACGCGCTGCTGGACCGCCACGGAGGTAAATTTAAAAAGAAAAAACAAGAACAAGAAAAGGGATGTTGGTGGGAGAGAAGAGGGCGGGCAGTAGTTGAACAATGGGAGCGGGAGGTTAGGGGAGAGATGAGCATGGATGCGAAGGGGGAGGGGAGAAAAGAGCGGGCCAGGCCAACTGGGACATGATGGGAGCGGGAGGACAGAGGAGAGAGGAGCATGGATGCGAGGTGGGGGGGTCATGGAAGGGAGAGAGAGGAATTGCTGGATAGGGATTAATGGAGGGTGACAGAGGAGCATGGATGGGAGGGGCAGGGCTCAGGGAGAGAGGGGAATTGCTGGAAAGGGATGAATGGAGGGGGCAGGGGACAGAGGAGCATGGATGGGCATGGATTGGGAGGGCAGGGCTCAGGGAGAGAGGGGAATTGCTGGATAGGGATGAATGGAGGGGACAGATGGTCATGGATGGATATGGATTGCAGGGCAGGGCTCAGGGAGAGAGGGGAATTGCTGGATAGGGATGAATGGAGGGGGCAGGTGACAGAGGAGCATGGATGGGCATGGATTGGGAGGGCAGGGCTCAGGGAGAGAGGGGAATTGCTGGATAGGGATGAATGGAGGGGGCAGGGGACAGAGGAGCATGGATGGGCATGGATGGGAGGGCAGGGCTCAGGGAGAGAGGAGAAATTGCTGGACATAGAGGGGAGGGAAGAGAGATGAAGGAGATGAAATGAGGGAAAAGGAAGAGAGGAGAAAAACTGCACATGGATGAAGAAAATAGGGAGAAGCTGAGGACCAGAAATGAAGAAGAAAGGAGGAAAGGAAAGAAATAAATGGAAAGGAAGCCCTGGAAACGGAGTTAAGAGGACAGATAGCAGCAGAATCAGATACTGGGCCAGCATGATCAGAAAAAGAAAGTCACCAGACAACAAAGGTAGAAAAAAAATCATTTTATTTTCATTTTAGTGTTTGGAATATGTCCACTTTGAGAATTTACATCTGCTATCTTATTTTGCAATGTATAGCAGTTTGTTTCTAAGAATATTGCTGACAATTCCTGTCAGTGTGGCAAGTGGAGAGCGATCATTTTCACGGGGGGGGGGGGGGCGCCCCCAACTGATAGTCTGCAAGGGGGCGCCAGAGACCCTAGGTACGGCCCTGCAGCTACCCTCCTCGCCGCCGCTCCCGCCCCCTCCGTTTTGGGCCCCCTGCACTGACATGAGAGTGACTCCCCTCCATCGATCCATGTCCAGCAACCCTGCTCTCTCCCCTGCCCTCCCCCCCATGTCCAGCAGTCCTCCTGTCTCCCCTGGCCTCACCCCCCACCCTGCTCTCTCCTCTGCCCTCCCCCATGTCCATCAACCCTCCTCTTTCCCTTGGCCTCCTCCCCCACCCTGCTCTCTCCTCTGCTCTCTCCCCATGTCCAGCAACCCTCCTCTCTCCCCCTGCCCTCCCCCCATATCCAGCAACCCTCCTCTTTCCCTTGGCCTCTCCCCCCACCCTGCTCTCTCCCCTGCCCTCCCCCCATGTCCAGCAACCCTCCTCTCTGCCCTGCTCTCTCCCCATGTCGAGCTACCCTCAACGTCGCCGCTCCCGCCCCCCTCCGTATTGGGCCCCCTGCACTGACATGAGAGTGCCTCTCACCTCCGTGTGAAAGCACTGCAGGCAGCAGCAGAGCTTCCACACGGAGGTGAGAGGCGCTGTCATGTCAATGCAGGGGGCCCAATTCGGAGGGGGGTGGGAGCGGCAACGACGATGTTGGGGATGGGGTGGGTGGAGGTTGGTGCACCGGCGATGTTGTTTCTGCTCCAGCAGCAGCGTCCGTTTCCCTCTCTGTTCCGCCCTCTGACGTCATCATGTCTTGACGCGAGGGCGGGACAGAGAGGGAAGTCTCTACTGCGCATTTGCGGGTGAGTCGGTCACTTGTCATTTATATGTTTGATGCTTAGCACCGATTCCTGCACCAGATTTACACCTGCTGAAACCTGGTATAAATGCTGGTACCCAGGTTGCACTGACCCATTTTTCAGTAACTATGGGCCCCTTTTACCAAGCTGAGGCAACAGGGGGCCTGCGCTGGCGTTGGTGCATGTTTTTCACGCGCCCCGAGGCCCCTTTTTACTGCATCAGGTAAAAGGGAAGTGTCTCTTTCCTGCAGGAAATGGCTGTGCAGCAAATAAAACACTTGCCGCGCAGCCATTTGGGGGGGGGAGCCCTTACTGCCACCCATTGAGATGAAGGTAGGAACTCCCACGCTAACCCAGCAGTAACCGGGCAGCACGCAGCACTGCCCGATTACCACTGGGTACACTCCGGCACTACAAAAATAAATATATGCGAGCAGTAAGCCCACGTTGGGGTGCAACATTTTGAAATGCCCCTGAAATGCCCATACTCCTCCCATGGCCACAGCCCCTTTTAAGATGCTCACTGTGGGATGTAGACGCCCAGCGTTATAGAATAATACACATCCAGATGCGTGCGCAAATCCTAATCTGTGCCAGTTAACATCAATAATCGGTTGTTAGCACCCAGTTCTTGATGCTTAAGAGCTCATTAAGCAATTAAGTTGCGCACGCATCTCGGGAGCGTACGTACCCAAATTTGAGTGCACAAATCTGGGGAGAATTTTTGTTCCATGATATAAAATGTCTCTATGAGAAACTGAGAAATGTAACTAATTATTTCATTTTGTACATTCATATTACAAATATGGTTGGAAGGCGGGGATGGTGCTGGGCAGACTTATACGGTCTGTGCCAGAGCCGGTGGTGGGAGGCGGGGCTGGTGGTTGGGAGACGGGGATAGTGCTGGGCAGACTTATACGGCCTGTGCCCTGAAGAGGACAGGTACAAATCAAGGTAGGGTATACACAAAAAGTAGCACATATGAGTTTATCTTGTTGGGCAGACTGGATGGACCGTGCTGGTCCTTTTCTGCTGTCATCTACTATGTTACTATTGAGGTCAGTATTCAAAGGTGTCCCAGCTGATATTGGGTGTTGGCTGGATAATGTTCATGATTAAAATTTCATCAGCAATGGCCAAGTAAATTTTGTGTGAACAAGTCGTGGAATGCACAAAATTTACCTGGATACAAAGAAACAACAGTTGGGGTTTCCCAGGGCATAATATTGATATTGATCAAAGTGAAACTTGGTGCTAGCTGAACAAGAGGATAATCCTCTTGAAGGTACACTGAAAGTGTATTGGGAAAGGTAGAAAGAGAACCAATGTGGATGGTGTTCCTGCTAAACTGTGTATGAGCCTAGTACCTGCATTTTTACTATCAGGAGTGGTGCCTCAGTTTCAAAGTCTGAGGCAGTTATATCCACTGGGAGTCCTGCAAAACCTGCTTCTCCCACTCGGTTACTGTGAGATCCAGTGCTTTTTTTGTGCCGGTACGCAACGGTACGGCGTACCGCACCTTTTTTCCCCCCCCCCCCCCCCCCGCGACACTCCGGGCGAGTCCTGCACTTAGTTTTTTTTTTTAAGACTCAGAACGCGCGAACGATGCAGCCGGCAGCGATTGAAAGAGGCTGTCTGGGCTGGCGTCTGCGTCGGAGCTTCCCTCACCCTCTGCGAGTCCCGCGAAACAGGAAGTTGTAACAGAAGGCGGGACTCGCAGAGGGTGAGGGAAGCTCCGACGCAGACGCCAGCCCAGACAGCCTCTTTCAATCGCTGCCGGCTGCATCGTTCGCACGTTCTGAGTCTTAAAAAAAAAAACTAAGTGCAGGACTCGCCCGGAGTGTCGCGGGGGGGGGGGGGGATTGGGGAGAGAAAGAGGGAAACCAACAGAGGAAGGATTGGGGAGAGAGGAAAGAGGGAAACCAACAGATGGAAGGATGGGGAGAGAGGAAAGGGAAACCAACAGAGGGAAGGATTGGGGAGAGAGGGAAAGAGGGAAACCAACAGAGGGAAGGATTGGGGAAAGAGGGAAACCAACAGAGGGAAGGATTGGGGAGAGAGGGAAACCAACAGAGGGAAGGATTGGGGAGAGAGGAAACCAACAGAGGAAGGATTGGGGAGAGAGAGAGGGAAACCAACAGAGGGAAGGATTGGGGAAGAGGGAAAAACAGAGGAAGGATTGGGGAGAGAGAGGGAAAAACAGAGGAAGGATTGGGGAGAGAGAGGAAACAACAGATGGAAGGATTGGGAGAGAGGGAAAACAGATGGAAGGATGGGAGAGAGGGAAAACAGATGGAAGGATGGGAGAGAGGGAGAGGGAAACAGATGGAAGGATGGGGAGAGAGAGGGGGAAAACAGATGGAAGGATGGGGAGAGAGAGAGGGAAAACGGAAGGATGGGAGAGAAAGGGAAGACGCTGGATGGAAGAATGCAGAAAGAAATAGGGGAGACACTGGAAGGATGGGAGAGAAAGCAGAGCTGCTGGATGGAAAAGGGGAATAGAGAAAGACTGGAGAATAAGAGGAAGGGCATGGGGAGAACAAGGGTGAGGAAAAGAAAAGCCACAGGTAGATGAAGGAAATTAAAGAATGGATAGTAAGAATGAATTAAATCTGGACAGAGAAGAGCCTGAAAAATATTGAAGAAAGCAAAGAAAAAGGAGACAAAAATGACAAATGGCACAGAAGAGTTAAGCGAAAACAAAGGAAAGCAGAATCACAGACTGGGACCAATATGGAAAGAAAAACAGTCACCAGACAACAAAGGTAGAAAAAAATCATTTTATTTTCATTTTAGTGTTTGTAATATGTCCAATTTGAGAATTTACATTGGCTGTCTTATTTTGCACTGGGTATACTGGAGCTGTAAGAGCTTACAGAGATTATTTATCATGAAAAAAAATCACGTTATTTTTTTCTCCTATAGTACTATAATATTTTCAATGATGTCTGTTTATATGCGCCATGGCTGGTATAGGGGGTGTGGTTAATGTGGGTGTGGCTATCATAGGGGTGGAGCCATATGTGGTGACCCCGCCCATAATGAGTACCGGCACCTTTTTTTCTACAAAAAAGCACTGGTGAGATCACATCCCGATCCCCAATGGTAAGAACTCGAGTGGCAAACTCTCATCAGTTTAGCGGTAACATCAGGACTGAGTCTTGGAGCTTCCAAGAAGGATATGGTGCTAAACAGAAAATGAAGGTTCACTGTGTCAAGAGCAGCGCTTAGGTTAAGGAAAATAAGTATAATTCCCTCGGACTTGGCAATGATCACTTGAGACCTTGGTGAGGGCCATCTCTTTGAACTATAGGGGGTGAAATCCAGATGGGAGACCATCAATATTTTGTGGTACAATAAAGTCAAGGCAGCACATATGCAAAGCTGCATAAATATAGATTTGTACAAATGTAGAGCTCTTTGGCAATCCTTTAAATCTTCTGCTTGGCATCCTGCTTGCTGAATAGTAGTAGCAGCTCTCTGTCCTGATAAAAATGCAGGAGGCATTGCTCACTCAGTTCAGTGGAATTTACTCAAGAATTCCTATAGGTGGCAACTGTAGATGCCTGTCATTTTAGAGGTTGTAATTATGCAAGCATTTATTTTTTTTCTCACGGGTTGTTTTTGTTCCTTTTACTATCCTAAGTTCTTTCCAGCTGGAACAAAACTTCATTTTAAGATTAGCTGAAGGACAAACTTGCTGTGTTGGACCCTCCAGTAGGGTCATATTTTTGATCAATCCCTGAAAATCAAATCTTCACTGGAAACAAAACAAAATAATAATTCCTAAAGATAGCATAAACCAGCTACTTTTAGGGAGTCATACTATAAAGAGTGTTAAGTTGTTAATGTGTGGATTAAGGTGAATTAACCGCTACTTATCAATGTGCTAACAGCTACAGCATTGCCATCACAATGTGCATGCCACTAATCCATGTGTTAGCTATGTTTTGTTATTAGGCAAGGCCATAGGTGGAGAATCGGTGGGAACTGCATAATTTAGTGAGCACACAGTACTTAACACACACTAACTTTCATTTGTGTACTAGCATGTCTTCGCTTATTGCCCTCTCAATCGGAGGCTGCACTGATTGCGACCAGATTCTAGATGGACTAATGCTTGTGTCCATGTGTTAATTCCAGAGGACATGCTGGACATGCTCCCAACAATTAGCACATAGCCTTTGCATTTAATATGCGCTGATTTCTGCTGTTAGGATATGCTAAGTTCAAAAACTTAACTCACTTTAGTAAAAGACCCCCTTAATGTGTATTCATTTTTCTCCCCCCAGTACCAACTCTGCAGCAACAACAACAAAAAAATTAAAGAAGACTTGCTCACTAGCTTCATGAGTTTTATTAGTATTTTATAGCCTCTTTTTTTTTCCTGTGTGCACAGTGAGTGAATACCTTGGCAAGATTTTCAAAGGCGGTAATAGTCCCTGTTTAGTCCATAGACACTTTATCCTTCCCTGCTGTTAAGAGTATTTAATGATGGAAATTGCTTCTTCTGTGTCCAGGAGACTGTGGTTATCCTGCAGTTCTGTTTAAAGTGATAATGCTTTCAGTTTATTGAACTTTCAGCACTATTTCAGGGATGGGGTGAGTCCCATCCCATTAAGGTGGGTCATTTGTAGACTGAGTAATGTGTTGCAAGGACTGACTTTTTTTTTTTTTTTTTTTACAGTAAGAACCACATGTTTTCAGAGGGATTTTTTGGGGAGGGGGGCCAGTAGTTCCTCCACTTGTTTCTTTCTAGCTCAGTTGTAATCTACTGGGGCTCTACTGCCACGAGCTTCCATTCACAACCTACACAAGAATTCTTAGACTGCTTATTATAGAAGTTTTTTCATAAGCCAAATGTGCGCACACTAACCACATGCCAAAAATATGCTTAATTTTAAGGGGGTGTGTCTAGGGGCATTGAGTGGGTATTTCTTTGCTATTCAGTTAACACAGTTACATTGCCACATGCTAACAGATTAGTGCAGGAATAGCGCATGAGCCCTTACCACTAACAAAATGGCCAATTAATAGCAAATGTGTATGTTAAAATAAAATAGCAAGCATATAGGACTACATTATAAACAGTGCGCACTGTGCAGTCATTGACTTTATGATATTCAACTATATAGTCTGATTTTACTGTTTCCACAGATGAGCACCATGCCAGGGTTGCCTACAAGACCCTGCTTCTATGACATTGATCTTGACCCTGTCACAGAGCAAGTTAAAGGGTTGTTTAAGAAAGTTGTCAGCATGCAAAGACTAAATGCAGGTGAGTGGTATTTAATCATGTACAGTGATGTGACATACTTTCAATAATGTTTGTTGGTAAATTTGATATACAGTACCACTTTTTCTGGTACGCAGGCCAAAGCAGTTTATAATAAAACCATATAAATGGAATTTCTCTAGAAAAGAAACGCCATTTCAATATAGGAAAGAAACAATCAGACAAGATAAAGAAATGGGGTGGAAGGGATCCAGTACATTCACAGAACATGGCTGGCAGAGAGGGATGTACTTTCAGACCTAGTTGAAGGAGAGCTAGAAAAAAAAGAGAAATCAGGAGGTTGTGTCTTTTTAACATCATTGTAAGAGATAATTTCATAAACAGATGGAGAATAAAAGAAGGGAGCAAGTATGAAGCTGAAAAGCTACGATTACTAATGCACATAGCAGGATGTTTACTGTGCTGCACTAAGCAACTAGAAACAGTGTTAGTGTGCAGCAGCTGTTAGTGTAGACCTGATAGAGAAACTGGACAGAAATCTAATTGAAGACATCCAAAAGGTAGGAATGAGAGGGAAGTGTCACTGGTAGAAGACTTCAACCTGCCAGACTTGGATTAGGGCATCCCATCTGCAGAACTGGTGAAAAGTTGAGAAATTGTGGATGTACTTCACTGGGCTGTGCTCAGACAAACGGTGATGGAACGCACAGGAGAAGAGTAAAATTGAGAGTGTACAAAAAGATAGTTGAAGAGAGGTGATAAGACTTTTTCAGGTATGTTGGGGAAAGCAGGAAGAATTGTAAGACTAAAAGATGGCAACGAGCAGTTTGTGGAGAAAGAGAGCCAAAAGCAGAAATTCTAAACATATTTTTTTGAACTTGGGAATAAAAGAAGATTTTGAAGAGGGACCACTGATTGTTGGAAGTGAGGAAGCTACAGCAACCAGTTTTGGATGTGTTTGTGTGAAACTGGAAGTGGACAAACTTTGTGGCTGTATGGGATGCATTTTAGGATACTTACAGGCTTATTTTCGAAAGAGGAGGACGCCCATCTTTCAACACAAATTGCAAGATGGGTGTCCTTCTCACAGGGTCGCCCAAATCGGTATAATGCAAAGCCGATTTTGGGCATCCCCAACTGCTTTCCGTCGCGGGGATGACCAAAGTTCCTGGGGGTGTGTCGGAGGCATAGCGAAGGCGAGACTTGGGCGTGCCTAACACTATGGGCGTCCTCGACCCATAATGGGAAAAAGGGCATCCCTGACGAACACTTTACCTAGTCCTTTTTTTCCTTACGACCAAGCCACAAAAAGGTGCCGAACGGACCAGATGACCTCCCCTTACTCCCCCAGTGGTCACTAACCCCCTCCCACCCTCAAAAAAAATGTATTAAATATTTTTTGCCAGCCTCTATGCCAGCCTTAAATATCATACCCAGCTCCATGACAGCAGTATGTAGGTCCCTGGAGCAGTTTTAGTGGGTGCAGTGCACTTCAGGAAGGTGGGCCCAGCCTCCCCCCCCCCCCCCCCTCCTACCTGTTACACTGTGGCGGTAAATGTGAGCCCTTCAAAACCCACTGTACCCACATCTGGTGCCCCCCTTCACCCGTAAGGGCTATGGTAGTGGTTGTACAGTTGTGGGGAGTGGGTTTGGGGGCTCAGCACACAAGGTAAGGGAGCTATGTACCTAGGAGCTTTTTCTGAAGTCCACTGCAGTGCCCCCTAGGCTGCCCGATGGTGTCCTAGCATGTCAGGGGGACCAGTGCACTAGAAATGCTGGCCCCTCCCATACCAAATGGCTTGCATTTGGTCATTCTGAGATGAGCGTCCTTGGTTTCCATTAACGCCGAAATGGAGAGGGTTTGTTGATGCCTGGAATGCCTTCCCGAGGCAAGTGGTGGAGAATAAAAGTGGTGACAGAGTTCAAAAAGGCATGGGATTAACACAGAAGATCTCTAATTAGAACGTGAGTGGTATCCCAAGTGGCGCTTATATAGCAACTCGGCTGTAGAACTAAGGCCGGTGTTGGAACTGTGTTGTATGGTCTGTGTCCCGCATATGGCAATCCAGTTTAAGATGGGCTGGAGAGGGCTTCGACAGGGACTTCAGTAAGACAGTGCTACACAGACTTTTATGGTCTGTGTCCAGCAGATAGCACGACAGATTCGGATAGGCTGGTGTGGACTTTGACAGCAACTCTAGTAGTTAGAACATAAGGACAGAGCCGGGTGGACTTCTACGGTCTATGTCCAAGAAAGACCATGATCAAGTATGTAATCTCATATTCATTGTTGATTTTTATCTTGAATTGATAATGAATGTGACTGTTAGGCAGACTGCATGGACCATTCAAGTCTTATCTGCCATCATTTAACTATGTTACCCATACTATGTTACTATAGGTCCTCCATTGTTTTACATTGCTGGGCCAAAACTATGGAACCTACCTCAATCCTCATTAAGAGCAATGAGGAATCTAGAGAAATTTTAAAAAGAGATTGAAGACTCTTGTTTCAGCATGCTATTAGTAAGAATATAAGCTAAAGCTTATAGCTTGTGAGGATATCATGAATCAGACATGTTGTATACTGATGTATTATAATGTTTGTTTTATGTTTTTTTTGTCTATTTATTATTTGAGGATTTATCACCTTTTTGAAGGAATTCACTCAAGGCGGTGTACAATAAGAATAAATCAAATGTGAGCAATAGACACATAGCAAAGTGTGACATAGTATACTACTTACAATGCCAACACAATACATAATGTAAGATTTTAATTGACAGTGCAGGATATAAGCAAAGATGGAACATATAGGTAAGAGTAAGAGGATGTTAGAAAATATGGTGACTAATTTAAGAAAGGTGCACATGAGGTCAGAGAGATGGTTACATAGATGCTTAAATATTATCCAGCTAGGGTAGGAATTTTACTATGTATGTTCAACTGTACCCCGCCAAGAATAGTAGATCAATCGGGTTATAGATTTTTTGTAAATAAATAAGTTCTGTACCCACACTGCTCTATTTCCCCAAAATCAATATTATGGAGCACTGTAAAAGCCTTCCAACAACTAGGTTATACTACTTATTCACAAGAAACTTCACTGCCTGTGACCTGCTCCTGACCTCAGCTGAATCTTCTAATATTATTCCTCAGTCAAGCAATTTGCAGACAGCTGTGACTTTTATTTCTTTCTCATGTTCCTTCCTTTACAGAACACAACACAGGATTATTCCAAGCATGTACAGCAGGCATTTAAAAACCCTACTAGCATAAAACTCCTCTAGCAACCACTGTTTTCTGTTGTCTGCTAGTCAGCCACTCAATAATAATCATCAGCCTCACCCAGCCTCCTTATATGGATCTCCATGCCTAAGTGGTGGCTCTCAATTTATCCTGGCCCTGACTGGCCAGACTGTTGCCTCCCTGGCTCCTTTTCTCCAAGAGAGAGACTTTCTAAATAAGTCCTAGATTAGCCTTGCATGGGCCGACCAATTAATATTACTTCTCTCTGCTGTCAGTTCCTTTTTAACTGCTCAGGCTTAGGTCAGATCTCTCCAAGTCTACAGTTTCCAGCTGCTTCTTGTTCTCTGAATGTAGCTTATTGTTTATGACTTATAATAATAATATAAAATTACATACACAGTTAAGCAGTACAAATAACTAACTATGGGGCCTTTTTACTAGTACTGTTCTGCCATTCTAGAGCGGACCTAGCAAGTTACTAATAAACTATTAAAGGGGATTAAGCCCTTAACACACCACAACATGTTGCAGTATTTTGCCTGTTTGCGTTACCAATTTTTGAAAATATTTTTCGGAAGGGACGTGTCATGAGCAGAGAGTAGGCATTTCTGCCTTATCCAGCTGCGTATTATGATTAGCACACGCTAACTGGATACCACAGAGTTAAAGTGGAAGCACTTAGAAACCCTAAATAGGAGACAGTAAGTGCTCCTGCATTTAGAGCCTTTTACAGAGCAGCGGTAAGCTCTTCGGGACTACTGCCGGCCCTACGCAGCCGTGACAGTGGTCCTGCCCCAAGCGTGCACCCTTTCAGGGGAAAAAGAAAACCCCCAGAAATTGCTAGCATGGTTGTAAATTGGGCATTGCCGCGCGCTGCCGGATTAGCGCCAGAGCCCTTACCGCCACCTCAGTGTGGGCGGTAAGGGCTCACTTCCACCTGGCCATGCGATGAGTTTATCTCGCCGCGTGACCATTTTTGGGGGGTTTTACTGCTGCAGGAAAAAGGACCCCCCACCACCAGTGCCGAGCCCTTTTTCCCCACAGCTTAGTAAAGGACCCCTTAATTTTTTGCAGATACTGCGTACTAAAGAAAAAGCCCTCAAAAAATGGTTGCATTAAATCTTGGTTTAGTGCACGGGAAAGTCTCACCATTAAAACGCATTAAGCTCAGATTTTACGCATTTAGTAAAAGTCACCTTTATTATTTAATCTTTATATAATATTAGACTGTCGTTGAACACTTTAAGATAATTTAGTCCAAAATGCTGTGTGGCGCATGTTTTTGACAGGCATTGGCCATATGAACATAGTTCATTTGGCTGTAAATTGTTTTTTGCATTAAGTTTAAATTGCTGACTCCAGTGCATTGCACTATCTATATATATAATCTCACCCTCAACGTTCTGAAGACAGTGACGTCAGTGAAACAAGCCCTGGCTTCCTTCAAAAGGTTTGAAGGTTCGTGGTGGTGATGCCACCAAATCGCTCCGGGCCCCGCCCTCAGGGCGGAGCAATGGCAGAACAACGAAGGGGTTGGCAGGGAGGCGGGGGTGGGAAATCGCTACGGGCCCCGCCCTCGAGGGCGGAGCAATGGCAGAACAACCAAGGGGTTGGCAGGAGGGAAGGAGGCGGGGGGTGGGAATCGCTACGGGCCCCGCCCTGCGTCAAACGTCATGACGTTGAGGGCGGAGCAATGCCACAACAACGAAGGGATTGGCAGGGGGGAGGGGGTGTTGCCGACGAAAACCTTGCTAGCGCCCGTTTCATTTGCTCAGAAACGGGCCTCTTTTACTAGTATACTATAAAGCTCCTCAATATATAACCTGTTGAGGACTTTCAAACCCAAGAGATCATCTTATTTAGAAGGGGCCTGGGTTTTACATATTCCATCTGTGAGGCAAGTTTATTTGCCTGAAACATGAAATAGAGTTTTCTTAGTGGCAGCACCTACTAAATGGAACCTATTACTCTTGGAGTTGAGACTATTAGAAAAGTTCTTTCTGTCCAGAAGTAGTTGAAGAAATTGATTTCTTTTTTTTTTTTTTACAGGACCTTCTCTTCCTCCTAGGAGGATAAGAGTCATCTTGAATTGATAAGAGTGCATGTGGGGGATTGTAAAATAAACTGGATAAAAAGCTGAGGATGCCACAATAAGACATAGCGAGTGAGAACAATTTAATTTAAAATGGATGCTTATTTGGAAAGTTCTGTGTGGATTACAATCAAGTTTCATCATTCTTTGCAATTATTCCAGTTTATTGTACAGAAAATACACATCTAAGTACATCTCATATAGTTACAATTTGTGGTTGTCAAATCCAATCTTACTTTTGGATTTAATCCTCACCTACATTTTGTCCAAAGCCACATTAAGAATCTATGTAAGAAAGCTCTCCACGTTCTGGACTCTAAATGGGCGCTTGATTGCTACAAAAATGAACTGCTGTAGCTCTCCTGAATTCTGACCTGTTCTTTGCTTCATACTTTAACTAACCATCAAATTATATCCCAACTGACTCTGTACCACGCATCTTGTTCCCATCATATATCTGCTCTTGGTTGCTCAGGCTATGTGGTAAGCCATTTGTAGAAAATCTTTTAGCATCCTATCTGTTAGTTGAATGTTCAAATGCATGCTATTAGTTGTATCATTAGTATTATGCTAACATTTGTATTAATATCTCTACTACTACTACTACTACTTAACATTTCTAGAGCGCTACTAGGGTACGCAGCGCTGTACAAATTAACAAAGAAGGACGGTCCCTGCTCAAAGGAGCTTACAATCTCTAAGGACGATAATGTCAAGTGGGGGCAGTTCTAGAATAATATCTCTGGTATTTGAATTCCAGTGCTGTTAAATGTGTATATTTTTGATACAGTTTTACGGTAGTTCTGTTATTGGGTTTCAATTTGCGTTTTCAAGTTACCTGATTTATTGTATTATGTTATTCTTGGTATTTTACTATTGTTATGCTGTTAACATTATAAGTTTTTATGAGGCCATTGGCCATCCTTGAGCCACTACATGGAGTGCAAGCTGTGCTCCTGGAGGGCTTAGATGGTGAATCTATGGAACATCTGCACAGCAACGGGCCCTTTCTTCAGTGTCAGGCTCACTAGTGAGCAAACATGAGGGGTCCCCCTCAGGATGAGGCAGGAATGGTGGCCATCTTCGCCGGGTCGTACTAGGGCAGGAGGTGTGCATCAGGAAAAGCCCTCTCTGTCAGTGCCTCGAGAGGCTGTGTAGACTCGGGATAACCTTTTTTTCCCCCCAAGTTTGAGTTGCTGCTCCACCAGGCATACTTGCTCAAGCAGAATTCACAGGCACTGGTTGGAGGTGGCCTGGCTGCTCCTTCTACTCCTGAGATTCTGGGTGAATCTTTCGGAGGGCACTAAGGAGATGTGGTCGCACGTGTCTCCTTTATCAGAGGTAGCCTCGCTATGTTCTGAGGGACCTTTAAAAGAGGGTGAGCTTCCCCCCCAGGTGAGGGGGATGATTGAGAGTCCTCCACCTGTTTGTAGAGAGGAATTGAGTTTCTCTCATTTGGATGTTCTGGCAGCGCTTTCAATTGGGGAGCCTTTGGCAGCAGCCTTCAGGGGCTCAGTCGTCACAATTATGAGAGGCCTGAGGGGTCTAAGGACATTGTCCTATGCATCTGGATAAGTGGAGGATCACAGACATGGGCCTCAAGGTAAGGAGAGCTATGGCGTACCTCTACCCCTTGGTGCTAGAAGAGAAAGAGAAGTTGGGTTTTCCCAAGTTGGATTCGTTGGCGAAAGCAGTGACCAAGGAAAACCACTCTCCCAGTGGAAGGATCTACATGATGGGAAGTTCAAGCATGCCTTGAAGCAGGCATTGAGATAGCTGCCATGTGCTCCAAGCAGGGAGAAATGATAAAAGCAGATCAGCAATCAGTATACATCAACTTTTATTCATGCAAATAATAATCTTTAGTATCACCTGACACTGGCCGTGTTTTGCCCAGAAGGGCTGCCTCAGGGGCTACGAAACAATAGTTTAAAACAACATATGATGTCAATAAACAATTATATTTGTTACATTTGTATCCCACATTTTCCCACCTTTTGCAGGCTCAATGTGGCTTACATATAACCGTTAACGGCGTTAGCCGATTACGGGTCTGAAACAAATACTGGTATGAATGAATACAAAGAATGTAATACAAAGAAATAATTATTATAAAAACAATTATATAAATAACCATGATATGTCATAAATAATCATGAAAATGAAAAATAGCAAAGCTCCAAGCATCCATTTGCATTCCTTCGTGGCACAGGCCTGTCTGCATGGCATCAGCAGACCTACACAGGGGAGGCTGCCCCAGATACCCGTCTAGAAGCTGGGTTGGCATATCTGGCGGATGCACTGTATGACATGCTGCAGTCATTGGTGGTGCATTGTCAGCTCTGGTTGAGGAATTGTGTGGTGGACGCAGCTTTCAAAACTCGCCTGGTGAAGTGAGCCTTTAAGGGCAAGTGGCTGTTTGTAGAGGACCATAATATAGTTAAGGAGCTAAATGAGGTGAAGCCGTAGAGGTTGCGTGAGGATAAGCCTAGGTTCTCTGCATGGACAAGGTTCTGCTACAGCACGAAGTACCATCCTGGATGGCAGTCCTTTGACCAACAGCTTTGCTTTCAGACTCAGCAGCATTCCTTTGGGGGACAAGAAGTTCCCAGTGATGCCAGGCTGCCTTCCCGCTCGGTTGCTCCTCTCTTCTTACTGTCCCTGTGTTGGGGAGGAGCCAAGGTGGCACAGATTCAAACACAGTTGACCGCCTTGTTTAGTGCTACAGGCCCATTGTGCCCATCCCTCCCTCTCAGAGAGGGCAAGTTCGTACTTTCATCTACTTTGTGGTCCCAAATAAGGAGGGCATAGTTCAGCCCACTTTGGACCTCAAGGGTCTCGACCATTGTCTCTGCGTCTCTCACTTTTGCATGGAGACGCTGAGGTCAGTAATTGCTTCGGTCCAGGTGGAGGAATTTCTTTCAGCACTCAACCTCAAGAAGGCCTACCTTCATATACTATTACTACTATAAATATCTGACCACTGCATCAGCAGTTCCTGTGAATTTGCAGCAATGGCCGTCACTTTCAGTATCAGGCCATGCCTTTTCCCAGGTCATAGTTCTGGTGGCGATCTATCTGTGGTGTCAGGGCATCTGTGTGCACCCTTTCATGGATGACTACCTGATCAAGGCGATGTCATATCAGGACAGTGTGGAGGAGATAATACAATAAATGAGGTAAACTTGGAAAGATGTCAGTACTAGTACAACAATATCATAAATTGACAGTATGGAAGCATATTATAATAGCATAGATATAATATGATGTCAGCATAATACCAATGTAACACAATAGAACATTCCAGTAACATAGATATGATGCTAATGCTTTCCATGCAGCTGAGGGGCCAAGTGCAGATATATAGACGAGGAGAAGATGGGCAGTACAGAGTCAATTGGGATAAATAGATGGGTGGCTAACTCGAGGCACAATTTTGTACAGTTAAGCAAGATATGAGGAAATGGTCTAAGTTATAGGGTGTGCAACAGCTGTTAAGGTGTGGAGTGAGTGTATAGTCAGTCATCACATGTATTATAAGGTTTGTGAGAAGAGCCAGGCTTTCATCTAGTTTCTGAAGTAGAGTTAGTCTTAAGTTAGACATAGCCCCTCTGGGAGTAAATTCCAGAGTGTGGGGGGATACTCCTGAGAAGGCTCGCTGGCAGGTATTTTTATTTTATTTATTGCACTTGTATCCCACATTTTCCCACCTATTTGCAGGCTCAGTGTGGCTTACAGAAATCTGTTATGGCATCGCCGTAACAGAGAAGAAATACAATTGGTGTTACAGAGGGATAGAAGAAGACAAGAGGATCAGGTTATGCAGCTTACAGTGAGACATTCTGAATAAAGGAGGTTAAGGGTTGTGTCTAGTCATTATGGGTTCTCGTAGTAGGCTTTGTTAAAGAGAGAGGTTTTCAGAGCTTTGCGGAAGCTATTTAGTTCGTTGATCGTTTTCAATGAGTTGGTTAGTGCATTCCACATCTTCGTGCTCATGTAGGAGAAGCTGGACGCATGTGTTCGTTTGTATTGACCCCTTTGCAGCTGGGGAAGTGCAGGTTGAGAAAGGTGCGGGAGGATCGTTGGCGTTTCTGGGTGGAAGGTCCACGAGATCTAGCATGTAGGTCGGGGCATCTCCATGAATGATTTTATGAACAATCGTACAGATCTTGAACGTGGTATGTTCTTTCATTGGGAGCCAGTGTAGGTTCTTTCTTAGGGGTTTGCACCTTCATATTTTGTTTTCCGAATATGAGTCTGGCTGCAGTATTTGGGCTGTCTGGAGTTCTTGATGGTCTGTTCTTTACAGCCAGCGTAGAGTGGAGTTGCAGTAGTCCATAAGTACATAAGTAATGCCACACTGGAAAAGACCAAGGGTCCATCGAGCCCAGCATCCTGTCCACGACAGCGGCCAATCCAAGCCAAGGGCACCTGGCAAGCTTCCCACGTACAACATTCTATAACTGTTATTCCCAGGTGGCTTAGTACCAGGGATTGTATCAGGTTTCGAAAGATGGCTCTTGGGAAACATATTTTTTTATTCTTTGAGTGTCCACTGGAGTGGAACATCTCTCGTGTATTCTTAACGTGGTTTTGCTAGTGTGAGATTTCAGTCAATGGTGACTCCCAGAATTTTCAGATTGTTTGAGAGGGGAGGGAGAGATAGGGGTGGTTAAGGTGGTGAATTATTTGTATTGTGTTTGTGGTGCGAGTATAGACATTGTGTTTTTCTGCATTGAGTTTTAGCTGGAATGCATCCGCCCGGAGTGCATGATTTGGAAGCTTTGATTAATTTCGTTTGGTATTTCCTTGAGGTCTTGTTTGAATGGGAATGTAGATCGTGACATCATCTGCATAGATGTATGGTTAAGGTTTTGATTATCTAATAGCTTGGCTAGTGGTATCATCATTAGGTTAAAGAGGTTGGTGAGAGGGGGGGATCCTTGGGGACTCCGCATTCAGGTATCCATGGTCTGATATCACCATATTAGTTGTTACTTGGTATGATCTGGTTGTCAAGAATCCTCTAAACCAATTAAGAACATTACTCCAACTCCAAAGTATTCCAGATATGTAGTAGTATTCCGTGGTTGACCATGTCGAAGGCACTGTACATATCAATTGTAGGAGAAGTATGTTTATTGCCAGTTGCAATTGTTTGTTTAAATTTATTCATTAGGGTGACTAGTACTGTTTCTGTGCTGTAGTTCGAGTCGAAAGCCTGATGAGATTCGTGCAAGATTGATTTTATTTAGGTGGTTAGTGAGTTGTTTCGTCACTGCTCCCTTCCATAAATTTGGTTATTAACGGGATAGATGCTACTGGGCGATAGTTGGGTAGGTCATTTGTACTTTTTTCGGCGTCTTTGGTAGTGGAGTAAGTAAAATATTTCCTTTATCTTTGGGAAAAAGACCATTTTGTAGCATGTAATTCAAGTGACTCGTGAGGTCTGTTATAAATTGTTGGGGGCGCTTCTTATCAGATTACTAAGACAGATGTCTAGTTTGTAGTGCGATTTGGCGTATCTTTTGAGTAATTGTGAGATATTTTCGATCGATAGCACATCAAAGTTGGTCCATGATCGGTCTGCTGGGTATTCCCCATGTATTGGGTCTAGACACTCAAGGAGGTTTGCATAATCAGTTGTGTTGCTGGTATAGTGGTTCGCAGTTTTACATTGTCAAGCCTAAAAAATCTGAAAGACTTAAGACTCACACCAAACAACCCAATTGTAAGTTTAAACTTGTTTTCATTGTGATATGCCTACAGAGACATTTTACTAGGCCTATAGCTAGTTACCATCATCTGTCAAAAACTTCTCCCTCCCTTCTTTTGGTGTGGTTGTGTGTGATGTGTGGTGTTGTGGTGTGTGTTTTTTTTTTTTTGTACAATTTCTTTTGGTGAGGTACAGAATAGATAGTGATCCTCCTTGAAAAGACCTTTGACATCTCAAGGTGTAGAGGGCTAACTTATTCTTTAAGGGGCCCTTTTAACTAAGCCACGATAGGCTCTATGCATGTGCAGCACATGCCCAAATGAGACTACCGCCAGGCCAGCTCGTCCCTTGGTGGGTAATTGATGCATTCCCATATTCCTCCCAAGCTGCACTGTTTCCGGTGGTATCGTCAGTTGGCGCGCACCGGCTGGTCACTGTACATGAGCCTTTAACCGGTAGATCAGTGGGGTGGCCATTAAGGGCTCGTGCTGGTTTTAAACACGCGCTGGTTTTCAGTTTTACCACATGCCCTTTTCCCATCCTATTTTTTTTTTAAAAGCCCTTTTTTGTAGATGTGGTAAAAACTGGCCCGTCACGCTCCCAAAACATGCACCTACACTGCCACAGGCCACTGTTTAAATACCGCAACTTAGTAAAAGGGCCGATAAGTAATCTATCCCATTTTGTCTGAGGACCTTGAAAATCAAACACAGTTTTAAATTTTAGCCTTGTAAGGGTACTGGTAGCCAGTGTAGTTTTTGTAGGAAGGGTGTGATGTGGTCACATCACTTGCAGCCTTCTGTCAGTCGGGCTGCAGGATTCTGAATTAGTTGGAACTGAGGCAAGCTCTTTTTGGTTTGACCAGTGTACAAGGCATTACAGTAGTTGTGACATTATTGTGATCAGACTTGTCTTTTCAATGTATGGAGAGAGATTTCATAGTTTGCTGCAGGTGATAGAGACAATTTTTAAAGGTTATTTGAATTTGTGGGATTGGAGTGAATGAGTTCAAACGTATCCCAAGGTTCCCTAGCCTGTGATTTTAGTGGGAGCTCATACTTCCCAAAAGGTACTTTGATGTCGGGTATTTTTCCACTTGTATTAGGTACCCAAAGAATCTCTTTTGCTTGGGTTCAAGCAGAGTTGGTTGTGTTTTCGCCCATTTCTGAGTACTGTTAGACAAGAAGTAACTACATTCAAAGCTGTGGTAGATCTGGTTCAATGGGCACATCATCTGCATAGATACAGATTTCGTTCCAGTCGACCAAAGCAGCTCAGCCAGAGGCTTGAGGTACATATTAAATAAAATGGGAGACAGTATGGATCCTTGTGGCACCCCACAGTTCAGTGCCCAAGGTAATGATATGCTGTTATTGAAGAGAACTGATTGTGTCTGTCTGACAGGATTTGAACCATGTAAATACCTGGCCACTGATACCTGTTTCTGCTAGCCTCGTAAGCATGATGATATGATTCACAATGTCAAAGGCTGCTGAGAAATCCAACAACAGTAGTATCAAGGCCAATCTCCTGTCATGGTTTCTGTGCAGATCATCAAGAAGGGACACAAGAACTGTTTCTGTTCTATGCCCAGGTCTGAAGCCAGATTGACATGGGTCTAGCCAATTACTTTCATTTAGCCAGTCAAGTTGAATGCAGACTGTCTGTCCTATAAGTTTTGCGAAGAAAGGAATGTTAGAGACTGATAGGTAGTTTCAATCTTGTTCTGGTCAAGGGAGCTCTTTTTAGTGTTGTTGACAGCTACCCGTCCACAAGAAAGGAGCTAACAATTTTTGTGCCCCCTTCAATGAGGCCTGTGCTTGCTCACTGTGCTGTCTTTGCTGAGCAGGTTGTCGACTGTAGACCTTTTAGAATTTTTTCAAGATGTTCCTCTGTGACAGTGGTGTGCTGGAGCCGGCTCGCACCGGCTCACAAGAGCCGGTTGTTAAATTTTTGGATCTTGCGAGCCGGTTGTTTACCGAGTGCGAGCCGGCTTGCCTCTCCTCTCCCCACACCGTGAGCTGCAGGCTCCCCCGCTCTGCAGGTCGTCCATCATCTCCTGTCTACCCTCAGCTCCGCGATAGCCCTCGTTTCCTTCCTGCCGCCACCCTGCCTTTAAATATTGTATTTTTCCTCGAGTCGCGCACCGGCATTGAGGGCAGCAGGGGCTCGGCTCCAGCCTTCCCCGCATGGTTCCGCCCTCGCGGGAAACAGGAAATACATCAGAAGAGGTGCGGAACCATGTGAGGGAAGGCTGGAGCCGAGCCTGCTGCTTTCCAATGTCCTGCCCCGACTGCGAGGGGAAAATACAATATTTAAAGGCAGGGCGGCAGAAGGCTATGGAAGGAAACGAGGGGCTATTGGGGAGCTGAGGGCAGACAGATGATGGGCGACCTGGGGGGGGGGAGTGGGGAATCGGGGGGGGGGGCTGTGAAGAATGCAGGAAATGTCCTGCAACACAATATAATGGGGGATTTCAATTACCCGCATATAGACTGGGGTTAATGAACATCTGTACACGCAAGGGGACATAAGATTTCTTGATGAAATCAAGGACAGCTTCATGCACAGCTAGTTCAGGAGCCGACAAGAGAAGGAAAATACTAGACTTAGTCCTTAGTGGTGCTCATGATCTAGTGCAGGGGGGTAACGCTACGAGGGCGCTTGATACAGTGATCATATATGATCGGTTTTGATATTGGCATTGAAGGAAGTGAAACTAGGAAATCAAGTACGCTAGCGTTAACTATAGAAAAGGTGATTACGACAAATGAGAAAAATGGTTGAAAAAAAGACTGAAAGGAGCAGCTCGCAGAGTAAAAAACTTGCATCAGGCGTGGATGCTGTTTAAAAACACCATCCTGGAGGTTCAGGACCAATATATTCCACGTATTAGAAAAAGGGAAAAAAGACTAAACGTCAGCCGGCGTGGCTAAACAGTAAGATAAAGGAAATCATAGAGCCAAAAACAATCCTTCAGAAAGTGGAGAAGAGAACCAACTGAAAGTAACAGGATAGATCATAAGGAATGCCAAGCCAAATGCAAAGCGGAGATAAGGAGGGCAAAAAAGGACTTTGAGAAGAAATTAGCGTTGGAAGCAAAAATACATGGTAAAAATTTTTTTAGATACATTAAAAGCAGGAAACCGGCCAAAGAGTCGGTTGGGCCGCTGGACGAAAATGGTGTTAAAGGGGCGATCAAGGAGGACAAAGCCGTAGCGGAGAAATTAAATTAATTCTTTGCTTCGGTCTTCACCGAGGAGGATTTGGGCGGGACACCGGTGCCGGAAAGAATATGGAAGCGGGGGAGTCGGAGAAACTAAACAAATTCTCTGTAACCTTGGAGGATGTAATGGGTCAGTTCAGCAAGCTGAAGAGTAGTAAATCACCGGGACCTGATGGTATTCATCCCAGAGTATTAATAGAACTAAAAAATGAACTTGCGGAGCTACTGTTAGAAATATGCAATCTGTCCCTAAATCGAGTGTAGTAACGGAAGACTGGAGGGTAGCCAATGTTACTCCGATTTTTAAGAAGGGTTCCAGAGGAGATCCGGAAATTATAGACCGGTGAGTCTGACGTCTGTGCCGGGCAAGATGGTGGAGGCTATTATTAAGAATAAAATTGCAGAGCATATACAAAAACATGGACTGATGAGACAAAGTCAGCACGGATTAGTGAAGGGAAGTCTTGCCACACCAATCTAATGCATTTTTTTGAGGGGGGTAAGCCAACATGTGACAATGGGGAGCCGGTGATATTGTATATCTAGATTTTCAGAAGGCGTTTGACAAAGTGCCGCACGAAAGACTCCTGAAGAAATTGCAGAGCCATGGAATCGGAGGTAGGGTATTATTATGGATTAAGAACTGGTTGAAGATAGGAAGCAGAGAGTAGGATTGCGTGGCCAGTATTCTCAGTGGAGGAGGTAGTTAGTGGGGTCCCGCAGGGGTCTGTGCTGGGTCCGTTGCTTTTTAATGTATTTATAAATGACCTAGAGATGGGAATAACTAGTGAGGTAATTAAATTCGCCTGATGACACAAATTATTCAGGGTCGTCAAGTCGCAGGAGGAATGTGAACGATTACAGGAGGACCTTGCGAGACTGGGAGAATGGGCGTGCAAGTGGCAGATGAAGTCAATGTTGACAAGTGCAAAGTGATGCATGTGGGTAAGAGGAACCCGAATTATAGCTACGTCTTGCAAGGTTCCGCGTTAGGAGTTACGGATCAAGAAAGGGATCTGGGTATCGTCGTCGATGATACGCTGAACCTTCTGCTCAGTGTGCTGCTGCGGCTAGGAAAGCGAATAGAATGTTGGGTGTTATTAGGAAGGGTATGGAGTCCAGGTGTGCGGATGTATAATGCCGTTGTATCGCTCCATGGTGCGACCGCACCTGGAGTATTGTGTTCAGTACTGGTCTCCGTATCTCAAAAAGATATAGTAGAATTGGAATAGGTACAGCGAAGGGCGACGAAAATGATAGTGGGGATGGGACGACTTTCCTATGAAGAGAGGCTGAGAAGGCTAGGGCTTTTCAGCTTGGAGAAGAGACGGCTGAGGGGAGATATGATAGAAGTGTATAAATAATGAGTGGAATGGATCGGGTGGATGTGAAGCGACTGTTCACGCTATCCAAAAATACTAGGACTAGAGGGCATGAGTTGAAGCTACAGTGTGGTAAATTTAAAAGACATCGGAGAAATGTTTCTTCACCCAACGTGTAATTAGACTCTGGAATTCGTTGCCGGAGAACGTGGTACGGGCGGTTAGCTTGACGGAGTTTAAAAAGGGGTTGATAGATTCCTAAAGGACAAGTCCATAGACTGCTATTAAATGGACTTGGAAAAATTCCGCATTTTTAGGTATAATTTGTCTGGAATGTTTTTACGTTTGGGGAGCGTGCCAGGTGCCCTTGACCTGGATTGGCCACTGTCGGTGACAGGATTGCTGGCTAGATGGACCTTTGGTCTTTCCCAGTATGGCACTACTTATGTACTTATGAGTAGGGGAGGGGCTAGAAGGGAGATGGTTGACATGGGGCTGCTGGGGGGGAAGCTGGAAGGAGATGGTAACATGGATGGATGTCGGGGAGGGCAGAGGGGAGAAGAGGGTTGCTGGACATGGGTGGATGAGGAAGGGCAGGGGAAGAGGAGGGTTGCTGGGAATGGGTGGATGGAGGGGAGGGCAGGGGAGGGGGGGTGCTGGACATGGCTGGATGGAGAGGAGGTGGTGCTGGACCTGGGTGGAGGGCAGGGGGAAGAGGAGGGTTGCTGGACATGGTGGGTGGAAGGAGAGGAGTGCAGGGGGAGGGGAGAGGAGGGTTGCTGGACATGGGTGGGTGGATGGAGGGGAGGGAGAAGAGGAGGGTTGCGGACTTGGTGGAGGAGAATGAAGGGAGAGAGAAGAAATGCTGGACATGGATGGAGGGGAGGGAAGAGTGAGGAAGGAGATGAGATGAGGGAAAAGGAAGAGAGGAGAAAAACTGCACATGGATGAGGAAAATAGGCAGAAGCTGAATCCACTGGACAGTCAAGTCTGCGGAGACCCAGCTTTACTTATGGATGTAGGGCAAGAAATGAAGAAGAAAGGCAGAAAGTAAAGAAATAAATGGAAAGGAAGCCCTGGAAACGGAGTTAAGAGGACAGATAGCAGCAGAATTGGATACTGGGCCAGCATGATCAGAAAAACAAAGTCACCAGACAAAGGTAGAAAAAAAAAAATCATTTATTTTCATTATAGTGTTTGGAATATGTCCACTTTGAGAATCAGATGCTCAACATTAAAAGTTTATATTTATTTACTTATTTATGGCATTTTATCCCACTTTAAACATGAATTAGATTGTAACCTGGGATCATTTAATTTTTTTTTTTCCTGGAGTAATGCATTGCCTACCCCACCCCCCAGGCTCACTCCCCGGCTATAGCCAGCTCTGCAATTTGGTGGGGGGCGCAGAGGTGGACGAGGGGGGCGCAGAGGGTGGGCCGGGAGAGAGCCTGTTGTTAAACATTTACCAGCACAACCACTGCTCTGTGACCTGGTTGAATGAGTCCCAGATGGCTGTGCGTGATGGGAAAGAGGAGTGCTCTCCTCGTTAGCTGGTGAGAGTTTTGATGGGTCCTGATGGAGACCTTTAATTTATTGTCAAAGTATGTGGCAAAATCATTGCTGGTTAGTTGTGACTGGGAAGGCTGGTTCTGTGGTGGGATTGAAATAGGCTCTGTACTATTTTAAATAGTTGCTTGGTTGAATTTGCAGCTTGTTCAGTGTTTTTGAGAGAAATACTGCTTTTTGGCTGTGTTAAGGCTTAGTGGTACCTTGCCATGTGTTTTGTACAGTTGAGCTTGTCTTCATTGTCTTAACTTGTGAAATGCTTACTCTGTGTTTTTTTAATATATATATATATTATGTTTTAATAATTTAGTAAACAAAATTGTTTAATTGTTATATTTTTTTCTACTTCTGTGCTAGACCTCTGCGCTATAGAAGGCTGTTCCTGTGTTTCCTGAAGCCAGGCCAAAGGAGTCATTGTACACCGGCTATGTACTACTCGGTGAATGTTGCACTGGACTACAGAGCACAGAACTACCACTCCCTTTTAAGCTTCTTTCTATTTGACTTCTTTGCTGTTACAATATGCAAACCACATATCCTCATCCTCTCGTACCCCCTTCCATCGCTGCCTCCAAAAATGAAAGTAACGGGGAAGGAAACTGATGTATTCTCAGCTTGTAGCAGAGAATTGTTTTCACAATATTTTTCCTGACATATTCAGTACTGCTCAAGGTTTTCTGAGACTTTGAATCAAAGCGAGTGGTTAAAAAATAACCGAAATATTTTTCTCTAGCTCTTTGCATCCTTTATACAAGCTGTTAATAAAAAATACCTCAGTCATCTGGAGAGCTGAGCACAAGTCAAAACCACAGGGCCAGTGAAATGTGACTAATTCTGGAGAGGCTGTCTTTTAGCTCCCGGTGTTGGAGCTGTCACCACGTTGACTAGTTGTGGATTTCAGATTTACAAGCAGGTGCTCCTACAGGCGCAACTGGCAGGGGGCCACACTTGAAGGCAAAGAAGCCTGAAAGCAATAAAGAAGTTGTGAGTTTCCTCTGTTGCTGAAAAACTTCAAAGTTCTTAAAACAGTGAAGTGTAAATATTTTTCTATGATGGAAAATTTTACCTTTGGACACTATGAATAAGATGATGATGGGTCATTTGGTCTTATTATGCTTAATATTATCAACTATGATGATTGATGTTCCATATTTAATTCTTGCAGTGTTGGTATAGTATGTCTTTTGCTCCAAGGATTTAATTTCCTGCAGCACAAAAGGACAAAGAAAAAGTCTACCAAAGAATAAACTGTGCAGACAAAACTTTCTGCATAAAGCACCATGAAACGTTTTCCCCAGATCACCTGCCTTTAGGAATGAAGCCAAAGTTCCACAGCAGGTTTTGCCTGCTAAATTTTTTCTTGTGGACTTCATTTGTATTTTAAGCATTAATTACACTCTTTTTTTTCATATCCAAGTTTAAGTTGAGTTACATATTCAGGTACAGTTGGTAGGTCTCTTCCTAAGAGGATGTACAATCTAAGGGCCCTGTTTACTAAGCCTTGCTAGTGGTGCATTGGCGTTTTAGCGTTCCCTAACCATTAGTGCACGCTAACTGTGTAGGCGCCCACAATATTCCTATGGGCGCCTACACAGCGCACACTAATTTTGTGCACGTGCTAAAAACGTTAGCACACTTTAGTAAACAGGGCCCTTAGTTGTACCTGAGACTCTGGAGGGTGAAGTTATTTGCCCAAAGTTACAGGAAATGTAAATGGTAAAAGTGAGATTCAAACCCTGTCTTCTCTGGTCCTCAGTCTGCTGCTAGTAATTAGTAGGCTTCTACTCCATTGGACAGAATGCTTTTTTCACTTGCCTGAAGATGTACTGTTTCAGAATTATGTGAGCAGAATGGCACTCTGTAGTCTTGTGTTTTTTTGGCCTGAAACTTAAATCCAGTCATTAGTTATGAGTAAGCTTTTTAGCGTTCTATATGGTCAATTATCCATGATACATGTCTTTCATGTCACTGAGCTCTGGGTTATTTTTCATTCATTTGCTCACAGAGAAGCAATTTCCAGTTTTGAGGCTCTTAAAAAAATAAGATAGCAGAACAGGAAGTTTCAGCAAATTGGAAAACTATGGAACTGGTTTATCCAAGTTTGGTTTCAGCTCAGCAATTGCTCAAGATCTATTAATGAAAAAAATCAGTGGAGAAAACTGCTTGTTTGGTGCAAAACTCATCAAACTCCTTAAAGCTTCAGATAGCACTAATCCAACCCAATATGATATGCTTCTCTTTAAAGCTATTGCTTGAATTGTTCTGAATTTCTAAATAAAGTTAAGAATTCTGAAAGAGAGCTCTTTTTTTTTTTTTATCATTGTCTCAATCTTCCATAGAAATTTTGCATTATTAGCAGTTATCAAATACTCTAACCATGTTTTCTTTGTTAGGTCAGAATTAGATTAACAAGGATAAGAAAATTTGATAGTTCGTTTACGTTAACATCTACAGTCTAAAGGCTAGAAGAGTGCCACCTACAAGGTGCCATATCAGTGCTTCCTTTTTCAAGCCTGAGTGCACTAAATCTGCAACATATGTAGGCCTGACCTACCCTCATGGATGTGTTACCTCACATTGCAGCCTGATTAACAGTGATAGCCCCCAAAATATTTCAGTTGTTAAAAATTTTCATTTAAAAAATGTTGCCATTCCTTATTTTCCCCTCAGACCAGTCCAGATATTTCAGTTATGCTTTCCTGCCAGCAAATGGAGACTGAGAAGTACTATGTCATCAGTTAAGAACGATGTGCAGTCTCTTAGCCAATCAGTATTTCTCAGTATCCAGTAGGTTGTAATTCAGATAACCAGTGCAGCCTCTTCTCAAGTCTGGTAGGAAAGTTATTTCAGCTTTTGTGGAGTTCAAACAAAAAAAGAAAAAAGGCTGAGAAGCTAGTGAGTGAGGCTCTGGCTTGAGAATTTTGGCCATTCTAGGAGCCTTATGGTGTTACACCTGGTGGTCCCAGGTCCCTCCTCCCCTGTCTCCAAGCCACCCGTATTTTCTTGGCATTTAAAGGATAGCTGTTATATGCCATTGTCCGTTCCTCACAAAAAATGAACCTTGAGTACCCAAGCTAAGTATTTTTGCAACAGATTAAAAAAACTGTTAGCTAGGTATGATATATTTCTGTCTGCTCTCTAATTTTTTTTCCGTGAAAATGAGACTTTCAGTTTATTGTTCTCTTTACTACTACCCCCCCCCCCCCCCAATCTGTGTGGTGTATAAGACGTTGGCTCTATTTCTATCTGAGCCCAGTCAAGGAGCTAATGTGGCAGCACAGCCAGAAAAGTTAAAGCACTGTGCAGTTTGTGGGGGACACCAGCGGCTGTCAGGGCTGTGAAGAGAGAGCAGAGAAACTGACTTTGGTCAGTGGGGAAACCTCAGCACTTTTCTTGGCATGAAATTCCCACTAGTAACTCAGCATCCTCCGGGGAATTTTATCTGTTTGTGACAGAGCCAGTTATAGCAAGAGCCGTCGCCATTGTTTTTGATAGGGTCTCAGTAGTTTCTTCCCGAGTTGAACTGCCTGTGCTTCTGATTTCAGATGCAGCTTCTTTTGAGATTGGTGAGTTAAAACACATCTAGGAATTCTGATGCTCAACAGGGGGTTTTCCCTGAGTTTATTAATGCATAAAGCATTTTTCTATGAAGAAAGAGGTTGCAGCAGGAGGTCTTTTGAAATGTCTGGGGAGAGGGAGGGTGTCCGCCAAATCCCCTTCTGAGTGTCCTAGACTGGATGTGTTGCAGGACTAGGAGGGCTTAGTGTCTATTGCTTCTCTGGAGGATGCTAACCCTGATATTTAGTTCCAGAACAATCTCATAATTTAGAGGAAGTTTCTCCTAGTGATCCCTCTATTTCAGAGATGAATTAACCACCTTAATTTCTCAGAAGTTACCAGCACTTAGGATTTCAGTGGACTGCTCGGATAAGAGCGTGGCTTTAGAGCATCCTCTTTTGATTGGCATTATGAAATCTAAGTCTTTTCCTATGTTACAGAGCTATTAATGATATAATATGTGCAGAATGGGAAGTTACAGTGCAGTGTTTCGTGTAAAAAGGTACATGTCTAGGATGTATCCAATTTTGTCTCCAAATAAGGCATGTTTAACTTAACTAAGATTGATGCCAGTTTTGGTGGTGATTTGAAAGACTACTATCCTGGTAGACAGGGGTGCAGCACTGAAGGAACCCCAGGATCGTAGGATGGAATCTTTGTTGAAGTAAACCTTTGAGGTTCGGCCTTGGCATTATAGGCGGCAATTTGTGGAAGTTATATTGTTCGTGCATGTATTGGATGGTCTGAGCAACTTGTGGAGGTGTGCATACACAGTCTTCATCATTGATAGTTGCTATTTCTGAATACTTGGATATGGGAATAGCTTACTTGGCAGGTGTCTTATGTGATTTGGTTGGATCTTCAGCTTAAAATGTAGTGCTTTTGGTGTCAGTTCGTCATGGTTTATGGCTTAGAAATTAGTCTGGTGATGTTGCTTCTGAAATGTATCTCAGCAAGTTACCCTTCAAAGGGGGAGATCTCTTGTTTGAAGATGAGTTAGTGAAGTTTGTCAAGAGTCTCTTGGAAACTAAAGTGCCTAGATTACCAGAAAATTGTTCTAGGTCCTTGGCTAGGGAGTCATCTAACAGAGATTGCTTCATAGATTCTAGGAGATTTAGGTCTGCTAGAGTGAGTAGTACTCAATGATCTAGGTTCCCTTTTAGAAGTCGTTCCTTTCAAAGTGATCATAGAGGTAGACAAGACTTTGCTGGAAGTTCCACAGATGACTTCAAAATTCCCAATGAAGGCTTGTGGGCCTGTCCACTGGTGTTAGCAGTAGAAAGGGCATCTCAAGTTGTTTCACCAGAGGTGGGCCCAGATCACACCGCTGTATGGGTGCTAGAAGTTTTTTGCAACAGTTATGCCTTATAGTTTGCATACCCTATTCCCAAGGCCTATCTGGAATCTCCATGTTGATCCAAACAGAAGATAGTTGCTATAAACCTTTCTAAGAGAGGGAAACAGCAAAGAATGAAATTTTGGCCCATCCTAGATCTCAAATTGGTTAACAAGTTTCTCAAGGTTCCAAGTTTTTGAATGGAGATCTTAAGATCAGTAATTGTATTTGCCCATCAAGAGGAATTTATAACTTCCCTGGATCTTATGGAGGCTTACCTGCATATTCCTATCAGAGAGGCATATCAAGGATTTCACAGATTTCAGTTCTACAACAGCATTTCCAGTTTTGTGCTCTTCCAGTCAGTCTGACAGTGGCACCCAGAACATTCACAAAGGTTATGATGGTGCTTGTTGCAGCAGCCTTACATATGGATGGCGTTTTAGTTCATCCTTTTTTGGATGATTGGCTCATAAAAGCAAAATCTTAAGACAAAAGCAAGGAATTCACTGTTCGAGGAAGAATGGTAAAGCTGCAATCTCAAATTCAAAATCTTCTCTCTCTTTGTCAGAAGACTGCTTGACACTATCTCTTATGTCCTAGGGGATCAATGGTTGCCATGCTGGATCTAGTTCCATGGGACAAGATGCACATGAGACCATTGCAAATATATTTGCTGTCTCGCTGGTCACCTCAGTATTGAGATCTGGACTTTATTTTACCCCTTCAACTACAAGTCAGCCAGTCTCTAGAGTGGTTGCTACAGGTAGATAACCTGCTGAAAGGAAGGACTCTAGAGGTGCCAAACTGGATTTTGTTGACCACCACAGCCATTCTCTCCATTTGGGGATCTCATTGTCTGGGCAGATGGGCTCAAGGGCACTGGTCCCTAAAAGAGTCCAAATGGTCAGATCAGTTCATTGGAGGCACATTCAATTTGTTTAGCACTTCTCAAATTTCAGGCTCTGGTGAGGAGAAAGGCAATTCAGATTTTATCAGACAATGTGGCAGTGGTAGCTTATGTCAATGAACAGGGAGGAAAGAAGTAAGCTTGTCACAGAGGAAGTAATCATGATGACTTCAGCGGAGTTGAATCTGGAAGATATCTCAGCAAAACACATTGCAGGGATACCAAATGTGCAGGTGGACTTTCTAAGCAGAATTCTATCCGGAAGAATGGAGTCTCTCTACGTTAGCCTTCCAGATATTGGTGCAGCATTGGGGTTATGATGACTCTAAGAGTGATATCACTAAATGCAAAAGTGCCTCTCTCTTTCTCACAGAAGGGACCACAAGTCAGCAAGCATAAATGCCCTGCCCCAACCTTGGCCACAGTCCAGTCTTCTGTATGTATTTCCACCTTGGCCTTTGATAGGCAGGGTAATTCAGAGACTTCAAAAGACATGTGGGACTAGTAGTGCTCATAGCTCCGGATTGGCCAAGGAGACCCTGATACAGGAATCTAATGAGACTCTGGATGGAAGAGCCATTCTTGTTGGGCAAGGATTGGTTGTTAGTCCAAGGTTCAATCAGCATGCAAGACACTTCTCTGTTTTGTCTTACAGCTTGGCTCATGAAAAGGCAAGGTTGAGAAAGAAGGGTATTCTCATTCACTCTGGGACGTCTTCAATTTCTTTAGCTTATATCTATGTTTGCAGAGTCTTTAAAGATTGGTGTTGAGGAATATTTTTCCTCTGTGTTCCTCCATTCCAAAAAATTTAGAAAGTTTGGCAGGATAATATTTAAATATGGTACATTTCTTCAGAGCAATTAAGCAGATTAACCCTCCAAGATGCAAGGTAGTTTCTCTTGAAACTTAAATTTAGTTCTTTCTTCTCTGGTTGAAGTGCCCTTTGAATCTCCGAGTCTGACTTTGATGAAAGATGTTACTCTTAAAACAGTGTTTCTGGTAGCCATCTGTTCGGCACTAAGTTTAGAGCTACAAGCCTTATTAAGAACCTTTCTTGGTCTTTAGTCGACAAAGTGGTTCTTCGACCTGTTCCTTCCTTTCTGCCTAAAGTGGTTTTGTCTTTTCACCTCAGTCAGTCCAGTGTTTTGTGTTACCAGTAAAGACATAAATTCCAATTGTCTTCATAAACTAGATGTTGATCATATGTTATAATGTTCTCTGAACAGGACACTTGAATATAGAAAGCCAGACAGGCTCTTTTTTTTTTTTTTTTACTCTTGAGGGGAGCATGTAAAGGTGAAGCTGAATCTAAATCTACAATAGCTCATTGGATTAAAGAAGCAATTTCTTCATTACATAATTCTGAAAGGTTGCCCAGTACCAGAAGTGTTGAAAGCTCATTCTACCAGGGGGTGATCAGCATTTGGGGCAGAACGCTCCCTGGTGCCTCCAGTTGACATTTGTAAGGTGTCCACTTGGATGTCCTTGCATCACTTTAGTTGGCATTATCGATAGGATGTTCAAATTAGGAAAGATGTGGCCTTGTGATCCAGAATTTTGGCTAGGGAGCTTCATCTTTCCTCCAAACATAATTCAATGTTGCATTATATCCAAAGCCTCTGGGCTGGTCTGAAGGGGACAATAAGAAAGGATAACTTAGATATTACCTGCTAATTTTCTTTCCTTGAGTCCTACCAGACCAGTCCATAGCCCATCACTTTCTGTTGAACTGCAGATTATTTCTGGCAGTAGGGTGAATATTTTTGGGATGGAGTTTGTCTTCTGCTTTAACTGTACATATAGAGCAATTTGTTTATAATTGTTTTTTTGTTTTCTGTTGTGGGGTTTTAGTTCTGATGGGAGTTCCTACTTTTCAATTTTACCTGCTGTTTTGTTATGATAAATACTGATTGGCTAAAGTGTTGCACATGGTTTTTAACTGATGACATCATACTTCAGTACTTCTCAGTCTCCTGCTGCTGGCAAGAGAGCATAACCCAAGCAACTGGACTATCTGGTGGGAAGGAAAGAATATATGGGCATCTCTATCATTTAGCACATCCTAATTATTAACACGCGCTAAAAACGTACGCCTTAGTAAAAGACCGCCATAGAGCCTACTGTGTACAATAAATCCAAATATATAAAGTTAAACTCAGGTGAATCAAGCTGTTTGTATTGTAGAAAATGGATCTGAAGCAAACATACAGCTACAGCAAGGACTCCAGGATAATAACATTCAAAAGTAGAGATTGGAGGAATGCTATAAGAAAATTTCATGGTGGTTGAATACCCCATGGAGCATTGTCATGGAAGTAGTTTGACTCCACCAAGCCAATGCCTCAATCAAGCTATCCCTCCTAAAGTCAGCAGCAGTGGGTTAACACAACTGCTAAGGAAAGTCACAGACCTAAAGTTACTTTAAGAGAACTACAGGGGTCTCTGACTGAGACGGGGGAAAATGTTGGTTATCTAGCAATGTCAAGATCACTCTACAAACGTAGCCTGTGTGGGATGGTGATAAGAAGGAAGTTTGCTGCTGAAGAAAATTCATATTCTGTGCCACACAGAATTTGCAAAGAAACATATAGGGACATTGCATGCATATGAGAGACTTGGTATGAGTAGACCAAAGTGAAGCTTTTAGGTCGCCGCAGATTGATTTGCTGCATTTGTTTCAAGCCACGCATTTTGCTTAGCAATAACACCATTCCTGCAGTAAAACATGGTGGTTAAAGCTTTGTGTTATAGAGCTGCATTGCATTATTCCACTGTGCAAAGTCAGTAAATGCTTATCCTAAATGACACATGGCGGTTATTAATGTAAAAGAGGTTTCCACCAAATTTTAGTTTGTTAGTCTTGACTACATTTTGAAGATTTCTATAATTTTTCATTCACATGGAAACTGTAGATTATGCCTTGCAGATCAGTGAAACAAACTCCTACTTTAATACATTTTGAATTGGGTAAATAAGAACAAAAGAGTAATATCCCACAGAAGAGGATCATTTCTTTATTTTATCTCCTTTGCTGTCAATCTGAAGAGGGGCAAGAGCTCCTGAGAGTGCTGGTATCTTGGGCATTGGCCAAGGCCTAGACTCATGAGCAAAGAGGGTGCTTGGATTGCGTGTTTCCTTCACCTGTAAGGAAGTGAAGGGGAAGACTGAGCAGAACCTGTGACCAGTTCAGAGAACTGGGGGGGGGGGGGGGGGGGGGGGGGACAACCAGCAGTCATATGTGAAAATGATCAGCTGGAGGTGGTTTCCAACCAGAGGTGTTTACAGATGGGCCTATGATCAGTGGAAATACTGAAAGCAGTAGTTGTGTCAAGGGGGGTTTGATATATTTAGAGGAGACTGACCAATAAAAATCCTCTAGATTCAAGGAGCCCACAACTGTGTACATATGAAGTGTTATTTCAGATCCCAAAGAAAGGAGTATCTAAGAGTGGATTAGTACACTGTGAAATCGTAGCAAAGGATCGCCCAAAAACTGAGGAAAAGAAGACTTCAGCTATTATTAACCTAATATATTTTTGGGTTTTTTTTGCTTTTTGATTTTGCTTACAGTGGTGGAAATAAGTATTTGATCCCTTGCTGATTTTGTAAGTTTGCCCACTGACAAAGACATGAGCAGCCCATAATTGAAGGGTAGGTTATTGGTAACAGTGAGAGATAGCACATCACAAATTAAATCCGGAAAATCACATTGTGGAAAGTATATGAATTTATTTGCATTCTGCAGAGGGAAATAAGTATTTAATCCCTCTGGCAAACAAGACCTAATACTTGGTGGCAAAACCCTTGTTGGCAAGCACAGCGGTCAGACGTCTTCTGTAGTTGATGATGAGGTTTGCACACATGTCAGGAGGAATTTTGGTCCACTCCTCTTTGCAGATCATCTCTAAATCATTAAGAGTTCTGGGCTGTCGCTTGGCAACTCGCAGCTTCAGCTCCCTCCATAAGTTTTCAATGGGATTAAGGTCTGGTGACTGGCTAGGCCACTCCATGACCCTAATGTGCTTCTTCCTGAGCCACTCCTTTGTTGCCTTGGCTGTATGTTTTGGGTCATTGTCGTGCTGGAAGACCCAGCCACGACCCATTTTTAAGGCCCTGGCGGAGGGAAGGAGGTTGTCACTCAGAATTGTACGGTACATGGCCCCATCCATTCTCCCATTGATGCGGTGAAGTAGTCCTGTGCCCTTAGCAGAGAAACACCCCCAAAACATAACATTTCCACCTCCATGCTTGACAGTGGGGACGGTGTTCTTTGGGTCATAGGCAGCATTTCTCTTCCTCCAAACACGGCGAGTTGAGTTCATGCCAAAGAGCTCAATTTTTGTCTCATCTGACCACAGCACCTTCTCCCAATCACTCTCGGCATCATCCAGGTGTTCACTGGCAAACTTCAGACGGGCCGTCACATGTGCCTTCCGGAGCAGGGGGACCTTGCGGGCACTGCAGGATTGCAATCCGTTATGTCGTAATGTGTTACCAATGGTTTTCGTGGTGACAGTGGTCCCAGCTGCCTTGAGATCATTGACAAGTTCCCCCCTTGTAGTTGTAGGCTGATTTCTAACCTTCCTCATGATCAAGGATACCCCACGAGGTGAGATTTTGCGTGGAGCCCCAGATCTTTGTCGATTGACAGTCATTTTGTACTTCTTCCATTTTCTTACTATGGCACCAACAGTTGTCTCCTTCTCGCCCAGCGTCTTACTGATGGTTTTGTAGCCCATTCCAGCCTTGTGCAGGTGTATGATCTTGTCCCTGACATCCTTAGACAGCTCCTTGCTCTTGGCCATTTTGTAGAGGTTAGAGTCTGACTGATTCACTGAGTCTGTGGACAGGTGTCTTTCATACAGGTGACCATTGCCGACAGCTGTCTGTCATGCAGGTAACGAGTTGATTTGGAGCATCTACCTGGTCTGTAGGGGCCAGATCTCTTACTGGTTGGTGGGGGATCAAATACTTATTTCCCTCTGCAGAATGCAAATAAATTCATATACTTTCCACAATGTGATTTTCCGGATTTAATTTGTGATGTGCTATCTCTCACTGTTACCAATAACCTACCCTTCAATTATGGGCTGCTCATGTCTTTGTCAGTGGGCAAACTTACAAAATCAGCAAGGGATCAAATACTTATTTCCACCACTGTATGTGTGTGAAAATAACAGATAAACTGTTCAATTCCAATTTCATCCATTAATTTTATATTTTAACCCATTCTGCTGGTGTGAACAGAGGCATTTTTGGAGTGGCCAAGTGCCTGGAAAGAAACAGCAAAAGACTGGCTGGTCACCTACAAACTAGAGCCTTGAAAACATCTCTCCCACCACTTTCTCCTCAGGATCACAAAAGGGGGTAAGAGAGATCTCTGCTTCCATACCTGTAGCCTCTGGGGATGTCTTTTCCATTCCTTTCCTCCCAAAACTCAGTTCCACTACTACTACTACTTAACATTTCTAGAGCGCTACTAGGGTTACGCAGCACTGTACAAATTAACAAAGAAGGACGGTCCCTGCTCAAAGGAGCTTACAATCTAAAGAACGAAATGTCAAGTTGGGGCAGTCTACACAATCAAAATATAGCCAAGGCACAAATAAGAAAATATCTATTTTGAGATCCAGCAGAATCAATCCTAACTGCCTTTAGCTGCCCTGCTCCACTCTAGGTAGCAATTCCCTCTAAAGCACTTGCTGGATCCCACTCAAATTGCTTGGCCAACTGTCTGTTCACATGCCCTCAACAGTGTCCCAGGGCTTTTCAACTCGGTAGTAACCAAGTTTACTGAAGAAGTGGGAACCACCATCAAGTACAGCACTCTTAGAACCATCATTAGAGGGGCCAGTCAGTGCTTCTCTTTTCCAGACTTCTGATGCAGTTGAATTCCACTGGTCATAGAACTCAAGACTGGGAATTAACATTAGTTACCGCCATTGTTGTCCTAGTTAAGCTTATGGTTCTCCCCAAAGTCAGTCACAAAGCAGTCCATAGCTGTGATCAAAACTAGAGAAAGTTTGGAGTAAGCCACCTTCTTTCCCTGAATATATGTAAACCGCTTTGAATGTAGTTGCAAAAACCTCAGAAAGGCGGTATTTCAAGTCCCATTTCCCTTTCCCCTTATATTTCCCCACAGATCTCAGAGGAAAATAAAAAGTAGATCCCAGGCAGCCAGCATCTTAAAACAGATGCTGGGCAAGTGCTGTATAATTAAACTGAATTACTATAAAATTTGAATAGCATAATTTGGACCAGTAGTATCCACCTTGATATACATGCGAAGGACAATTATATAAACTAAGTGTTAACGTTTACAATCTAATATTTAAGTGGCCATCACATGCATCATTGTTTAGAATACTGACAGGCAGGTATGCTACCCAAGTGCTATTCTGTAAATGCATAACTATCTTGTATAGTGTGTATTCGTAAGGCTCCCATGTATTTGTGTAACTTACAGAAATAAGTTATGCACATCCTGCCACTGTGGCTGATTTAAAGTGTGGGAGCCTGCATGTTAGATGCATCAATATCAGATTACGCAGAGTCTAGGCATGTAGCTTCCCTTATAGAGTTTGCTCCTACTGCCCACCCTCAGGGTACCTAAATGGAGGTACCCTGTTATAGAATTGGCCCCAGTGTGGCTGATTTTTTGACTGCACCTCCTGGACTTTACCACCAGAAAACACAGCATTAGTCTGTCATACTCATTGGTTTAGCTTTTGCCAGGAGTAAAAGCAAGGTGCACTGAGGCAGATTGTCTGAGGCACAAAATGGTTAACACTGACATCATTGGCTTGTTTAGACTTTTATCATAAACCTCCATTTGGCCTATGAAAGCTAAATTGTAAATAATCACCAGGGGACTTTTATAATGGCTTTAAAGCTTCAAATAGATCTCATGAAAGGAACTATAAATTGTAGACTGGACAAATCCCATAAAAAACAGCAGGAGAATGTGCTGACTAGTCTAGTCTGTTGGAGGATTTTGCATTTCAAAGACGTTCCACAGAGCAGTCCCAAATCGAACAGTTGGATCAGTATACATACAGATATTGCTGTTTCGTGTGGAAATACTTTTTGGTTTTCATACAGTTTAGGTGACAATGGAGAGATTATGACTTCTTTCAGGGCAACTGGGGGAATTGCATGAGACCTCAACCAAACAAGGGCCTGTGTGGGCTTGTTGCCACATGCCTAGATCTAAAGACTGGCTAAGCAGCCCTCTCTGGGGCCTATAGATAGGCTTCTGCTCCAAGATACATGCACATTCAGTTGGCAGCAGGCAAAGACAGTGAGAGAGAGAATCAGAGTGAATATGAGGATACGGATGCTAAATGAATCCTTTGCCTAATAGGGTTGATTCAGTTCTGGGTGTACCCCATTTCATGCAGGTACTTGCACTGATTTCCCCATTGCGTTCCCTAATAAAAGCAAGACTACAAGTTCTTGCATGCAATGGGGTGAACCCAGGACTGGATCAACCCTGTCAGGTGAATATGAATCCAGTTGCCACCCTTATATAAGGGGGATGTATGAATGCCAAGGGGGGCCATGTGTGGTAAATGTTTTTTAGGAGAATGCTTGTCAAATAGGAGTGGAGGAGTGGCCTAGTGGTTAGAGCACCAGTCTTGCAATCCAGAGGTGGCCGGTTCAAATCCCACTGCTGCTCCTTGTGATCTTGGGCAAGTCACTTAACCAGTGCTTTTTTTGTGCCGGTACGCAACGGTACGGCGTACTGGCACCTTTTTCTCCTCCTCCCCTCCCCTCCAATTATTTCCAGCGATTCTCTGCCTCTCCCCTGCCCTCCCATCGACGTGCAGCGATTTTTCCGTCCCTCACCTCTCCCATATCCAGCGATTCTTCGTCCCCCAGCGTCCTCCTTCACTGCCTGCCAGCCAGCGTCGGAGTCAGAAGCGAACGGTGCAGGCAGCGATTGGCTGGCAGCGTCGTAGCTTCCCTCTGCAAGTCCCGCCTATGCGTAAACAGGAAGTTGTAGGCGGGACTTGCAGAGGGAAGCTACGACGCTGCCAGCCAATCGCTGCCTGCACCGTTCGCTTCTGCATCCGACGCTGGCTGGCAGGCAGTGAAGGAGGACGCTGGGGGACGAAGAATCGCTGGATATGGGAGAGGTGAGGGCAGGGGAGGGACGGAAAAATCGCACGTCGATGGGAGGGCAGGGGAGAGGCAGAGAATCGCTAGAAATAATGGGAGGGAAGGGCAAGGGAGAGAGAATTGCTGGACATGGGAAGGGCAGGGGAGAGAGAATTGCTGGACATGGGATGGGAGGGAAGGGCAAGGGAGAGAGAATTGCTGGACATGGGATGGGAGGGAAGGGCAGGGGAGAGAGAATTGCTGGACATGGGATGGGCAGGGAGAGAGAATTGCTGGACATGGGAGGGAAGGGCAGGAGAGAGAGAATTGCTGGACATGGGAAGGGCAGGGGAGAGAGAATTGCTGGACATGGGAGGGAAGGGCAAGGGAGAGAGAATTGCTGGACATGGGAAGGGCAGGGGAGAGAGAATTGCTGGACATGGGATGGGAGGGAAGGGCAGGGGAGAGAGAATTGATGGGATGGGAGGGAAGGGAAGGGCAAGAGAGAATTGCTGGACATGGGAGGGAAGGGCAAGGGAGAGAGAATTGCTGGACATGGGAGGGAAGGGCAAGGGAGAGAATTGCTGGACATGGGATGGGAGGGAAGGGCAAGGGAGAGAGAATTGCTGGACATGGGAAGGGCAGGGAAGAGAGAATTGCTGGACATGGGAGGGAAGGGCAAGGGAGAGAGAATTGCTGGACATGGGATGGGAGGGAAGGGCAGGGGAGAAAGAATTGCTGGACATGGGATGGGAGGGCAGGGAAGAGAGAATTGCTGGACATGGAGGGGGGAGAGGAGAATCGCTGGATGGGGAGGGGAGGACAGGGAAGAGAGAATTGCTGGACATGGAGGGGAGAGAGGAGAATCGCTGGACAGGGAGGGGAGGACAGGGAAGAGAGAATTGCTGGACATGGATGAGAGGGGAGAGAGGAGAAATGCTAGAAATGGATGGAGAGGAGAGCAGGAGATAGAGGAGAATTGCTGGACATGGATGGATGGAGGAGTTGGCTAGGAGAGAGGAGAAATGCTGACTTGGATGGAGGAGAGGGGAGAGAGAATTATTGCTTTATATGGATACAGAGGAGGGAAGAGAGATGAGAAATGCTGGACATGGATAGAGGGAAGGAGAGAGGAGAAGTGCTGGACATGAATGGAGGGGAGGAAAGAAAAAAGAAGATGCACATGGATGGAGATGAGGGAAAGGGAAGAGGAGAAAAACTGCACATGGATGGAGAAAATAGGCAAAAGCTGGATCCATGTTATACCTCCTCCAGTCAATTCCATGGAGGAGGACCCAGCTTTTACTTATGGATGCAGGGCAACAAAAGAAGAAGAAAGGAAGAAAGTAAAGAAATAAATGGAAAGGAAGCCCTGGAAATGGAGTTAAGAGAACAGATAGCAGCAGAATCAGGTACTGGGACCAATATGGATAGAAAAACAAAGTCACCAGACAACAAAGGTAGAAAAAATCATTTTATTTTCATTTTAGTGTTTGGAATTTGTCTTATTTTGCATTGGGTATACTGGAGCTGTAACAGCTTACAGAAATTATTTATAATGAAAAGAAATCACATTATTTTTTCTCCTATACTAGTTTAATATTTTCAATGATGTCTGTTTATATGCGCCATGGCTGGTATAAGGGGTGTGACTAATGTGGGTGTGGCTATAATAGGGGCGGTGCCATGTGTGGTGACCCCGCCCACAATGAGTACCGGCACCTTTTTTTCTACAAAAAAAAGCACTGCACTTAACCCTCTATTACCTCAGGTACAAACTTAGATTGTGAGCCCTCCTGGGACAGAGAAATATCCAGTGTACCCGAATGTAACTCACCTTGAGCCACTACTGAAAAAGGTGTGAGCAAAATCTAAATTACATAAGTAAAAACAATTTTGCAAAACACATGCTGTGATTACCGTAGTAATTACAGTACTACCTCCTTAAAAGCTAAAAAAATATATATATATGGCTCTGAAACAGGACTTTTTCACAAATCTTGTGTACAAGATAAAGGAAAGGAAAAGAGGCTGTCTGGTGAGCTCCCATGATTTCCCTAGGAGGAAAGGAAGTTACAAATTATTTGTTTCTTCCCAATAGAAAATAATTGTGAGAAAAGGGATGCTTCCTGTACTTATTTCTCCTCTGAACTGGAACAAATGTATTCAGGATCGAGAGCTCAGGGAGGCAAATATAAGCCATCCACCCAATATTCAAAAGGGTTTAACCAGACAGTAGAGGCTTTTCCCCGTTTAAACCCCACTGAAGGATGTGGCACATGATATTTAGTGGCACTTAATCAGTGCCTCTGAATATCGTCACTAATTGGACATCTCCTAACTGATTAGGTGAGGGGGTGGGTGGGGCACCTACTGTACTTGGCCACTCAGCTGTGAATTTCAGTCTGCTATCTAGTTAAGTGACTGCATAAATTTAGGATAGCAAAAAAGGCTGTCCTAATAATCAGTGAAGTTAACTGGGTGCTGGTATGAGACCTGAATACTCAATGCCAGAAGTCACATATGCCCCAGCATTGAAGATCTGGAGTCAGTTCAGCCTGTGGCTGTGAGCAGCTCAGAGGCCACTTACTGCTATGGGCTGAGTATCTGCCGGCATGTATCCAGATGGATGAATAACATTTTGGGGAATGGCTGAATGTGAAGATTTCAGTGACATACCTGGATTCCACCTCCTGTTTACACTGAAGACTATCTTCACAAACATCTAATTTCTATTGCCCTTTTCCTAATAGAAGCCCAGATCTGCAAGACTGAATCGTTTCCAATAGTATGAGTGTTAAATGAAAAGTAATGCCTCCACCTCCATAATTCATCAACAGGTGGCAGCACTGATGCACCACACATGCTCATTTGTTCTTTGAAATCTCTTCCTTCAGTTCAATTGGTGGAAGTGTGTGAGACAAGGCTGTTGTGCTGTTTCTTGTGAAATGAAAGCATGCAATGAGCACTCCAGTGCAATTTAAGCAATGTTCCATGAGAGAATTTCTGACCGTTTAATTAGAGTCTCTCCAACTGAAATTCACTATCACATGCAGGTTGTTTATGGTCATGACTGAGTTGATGTGAGTATATTGTATTTTTGGACTGAAAAAGGTAAAGATTGTGAACCAGGAAGGGCTGATTTGTGTGATTAAAAACAAAGTGGATGACCTGTGATAGCAACAGACGAGGCTCACATGAGAAAGGTTGATCAATGCGTGAAGGACAATCAAAGTAAGACTCAAAGCCTTAGTTTGAAAGAACAATTGAGAAGAGGTTGGAAGCACAAGAAGGAAATTTTGTTGCAACACGATACTAGGCCTCTCCTTACATGAAACCCCACAGAAGCAATTGCAAAGATGGATCTCACAGTCTTATCGAGACACAAATATACAGTGAATCCTGTATATAATAATGACAAACAGTACTCCTGTTCTATATAAATTACAAAATCTTTATTAGTGAAAACAAACCAGTGCATTAAAAGAATTACCAAATAGTATCCCTGCAACTCACTCACACTGCCATCCACACCAGACTTATTCCCTGATCACATTGAACTGGTATCTCAAAGAAACTTCTGGGACCAAAAAAACTGCCAGGATTAATAAAGAAAACAGTTAACTGTTATGTCTGATTTTTCAGTTCCTTCCTAGAATGCTCCTAATAATTCATATGAACACAGAGGTTGTTCTATGCTACAGTCCAGAATTAACGTTATTCAAAATGCATTCAACCTAGTTTGAAGCCATACTGACGCTAGTTTGAAAATACAGTGGTGGAAATAAGTATTTGATCCCTTGCTGATTTTGTAAGTTTGCCCACTGACAAAGACATGAGCAGCCCATAATTGAAGGGTAGGTTATTGGTAACAGTGAGAGATAGCACATCACAAATTAAATCCGGAAAATCACATTGTGGAAAGTATATGAATTTATTTGCATTCTGCAGAGGGAAATAAGTATTTGATCCCCCACCAACCAGTAAGAGATCTGGCCCCTACAGACCAGGTAGATGCTCCAAATCAACTCGTTACCTGCATGACAGACAGCTGTCGGCAATGGTCACCTGTATGAAAGACACCTGTCCACAGACTCAGTGAATCAGTCAGACTCTAACCTCTACAAAATGGCCAAGAGCAAGGAGCTGTCTAAGGATGTCAGGGACAAGATCATACACCTGCACAAGGCTGGAATGGGCTACAAAACCATCAGTAAGACGCTGGGCGAGAAGGAGACAACTGTTGGTGCCATAGTAAGAAAATGGAAGAAGTACAAAATGACTGTCAATCGACAAAGATCTGGGGCTCCACGCAAAATCTCACCTCGTGGGGTATCCTTGATCATGAGGAAGGTTAGAAATCAGCCTACAACTACAAGGGGGGAACTTGTCAATGATCTCAAGGCAGCTGGGACCACTGTCACCACGAAAACCATTGGTAACACATTACGACATAACGGATTGCAATCCTGCAGTGCCCGCAAGGTCCCCCTGCTCCGGAAGGCACATGTGACGGCCCGTCTGAAGTTTGCCAGTGAACACCTGGATGATGCCGAGAGTGATTGGGAGAAGGTGCTGTGGTCAGATGAGACAAAAATTGAGCTCTTTGGCATGAACTCAACTCGCCGTGTTTGGAGGAAGAGAAATGCTGCCTATGACCCAAAGAACACCGTCCCCACTGTCAAGCATGGAGGTGGAAATGTTATGTTTTGGGGGTGTTTCTCTGCTAAGGGCACAGGACTACTTCACCGCATCAATGGGAGAATGGATGGGGCCATGTACCGTACAATTCTGAGTGACAACCTCCTTCCCTCCGCCAGGGCCTTAAAAATGGGTCGTGGCTGGGTCTTCCAGCACGACAATGACCCAAAACATACAGCCAAGGCAACAAAGGAGTGGCTCAGGAAGAAGCACATTAGGGTCATGGAGTGGCCTAGCCAGTCACCAGACCTTAATCCCATTGAAAACTTATGGAGGGAGCTGAAGCTGCGAGTTGCCAAGCGACAGCCCAGAACTCTTAATGATTTAGAGATGATCTGCAAAGAGGAGTGGACCAAAATTCCTCCTGACATGTGTGCAAACCTCATCATCAACTACAGAAGACGTCTGACCGCTGTGCTTGCCAACAAGGGTTTTGCCACCAAGTATTAGGTCTTGTTTGCCAGAGGGATTAAATACTTATTTCCCTCTGCAGAATGCAAATAAATTCATATACTTTCCACAATGTGATTTTCCGGATTTAATTTGTGATGTGCTATCTCTCACTGTTACCAATAACCTACCCTTCAATTATGGGCTGCTCATGTCTTTGTCAGTGGGCAAACTTACAAAATCAGCAAGGGATCAAATACTTATTTCCACCACTGTAACTAAAGACAACTGATATATTTAGTTTTAAATTGCTTTGAAACTTATTTGTTGAGAAAATGATAACTGGATAGCAGATCTCACACACATGGAAATACTTCCTGTTTCGCAGATCTGTAATAGGAAAACACCACCTCCAATATCACATACTGCCCTTTGACCTAGTGTCAGCATCATGAGTATTAGTAAAGGGGGTAATTCTATAAGGAACTGTATGCACTTAAATGCCAGTATTCTAGTCAGATACATACATATGTGAACACATAGATACATAAATGACAATAATCTGGCTACATGGTATTCTATAAGTATGCACATATCTTCAATAGTGTGTGTGTTGCAAGTGGACATTCACATGGGTGGACTCTGGGCAGTTTGTGAGTGTGAATGTTTACACCGGCTCTACGGTTAGCATAAGTGCTTGTGCCTAATCACATACATGCATATATACCTGGCTGTTCTACTATTCTATAAAGGAAAGCAGGTGCCTACATTCCTTTAGGCTCCAAAGAATTGCCTGCCATTTATATAATTGTTCTCAAAATACTAGTTGTGGTTGCAGCACATCGTGCATGTGTTTTCCTATTTAGACGATTGGCTGGTCAAGCGCACATGCCATAGAATCAGTAAACTCAACCATCCATGTGATAGTGTTACCCCCAACTTCAAAGTGTCTCTCATCTCATTTGGAAATGATAGTTCGCTAGACAGGACTAAAGTGAAAGCCTTTCTTGCACAGGAAGTGAGCTTCGCGTGTTCATAGTGGAAGAAATAAAAGTCAGTAGATAGCACAAAGCACGCTGACAAATCTTGGGCTTTACGACATCAATAGTAAATGTAACTAATGAGCCCAATGGACCCTATGTTCCCAGTGGCTACAGACTACCCAAATTTTATGAGAGAGCATCCAAATTATGCTATAGTTCAAGACTGAGCTCTGGCTAAATGAATCCCCTTCCATATTTTACCAGCTCAGATTGTTGTCACAACTTGGGATTGGAAATTTATATATAGAGGCTACACATTCAGGGCCTTTGGCCTATTCAGGAAACTCTTGGTTTGGAATATTGTGAACACTTTCAGAAATTAATTGCCCCCCCCCCCCCCTCAAAAAAAAAATCATAATCCTTATTATACAGATGATCAAGAAGCCATATTCAACATGGACAAGCAGGGAGGAATAGGGTGTCTAGAAACTTTCAGGATGTAGAAATGAGCCACCTTGCATATGATATCTTTCAGAGCCAGCTCCCTGATAGGGAAGAATAACATTCTAAAAAGATGAATCATACTTTTCAACTACATGGGTGATAACCTGGACAAAGAGGTAGCAAACAAGATATCCTGTAAGTTAGGACACCCATGACAGATTTGTTTGCATCTATGAACCTGGTGGTTCCTCATTTCTATTTAAGGATAAGGACACACACACTGTCTTCAGAAGCTTTCTGTCTAGACTGGGGAGAAAGCCTCCTATATGGTTTTCTCCAGTTCCATTAGAGGCAGACTATACTAAAACGCAAGGAGCTATGTTCCTCATTGCTCATTTTTTGCCTACTCCTATGGGTTTTATCTTTGATATATTGTAACCAATCAGACTGGGTACTTCGCCAACCCTTATTCTGCAGAATCAGGGGACTTTATTACATCTCAAAATCAGGTCACTAACCCTCACAGCCTGGTTGTTTAAATGGTAATAATGTTCTGAATCTGTGTCTCTTATTTTTCTGGCTTCTAGGACAAATTCCACTAGAAGGTCATATAGCTTTAAATGAAAGAGGTTTCCATTTGGCTTAAGGGAAAGGCCATAGCCCAGGGGCGGGCGATTGTTTTGGCCTTAGGATCATATCGGGAATCATGAATGGGCTGGAGGGGTGAGTGGGTGTTCAAAGAAACCAACAGAGTTTGGAAGAGCAGGGAAGAAGGTAGATCCTTTCCTTTTCTGAACCCAGTCATATCCCAGCAAGATTCCATTCCTGTCCTCATCCCTGCCTTGTCAGAACCAATGACATCCCTCTCTGTCCCCTTATTCTACCAGCCATCGCTCTTCCACCTAATGTGCTTTCTTCCTACCAGACTGTTGAGTTAGGTTTCTGCCCCATGGTGGTTGGCCTCTGATCAGTCTGTATGGTAGCCTGCTTCTCTGACTGCATGAAATAGTAACAGGTAGTTTTTCCTCCTTCAAATATGCAAGACTATGAACCTGACTCCCTCTTCAGCTAGCCACATTGGACTGCAGCACCTGACTCCTAATTCAGTTTGCTGCACAACTTTCTCTCTTTTCCCAATTGTCCTGGTGACATCATCATAAGAATAGCCATACTGGGTCTGACCAATGATCCATCCAGCCCAGTATCCTGTTTCCAACAATGGCTAATCCAGGTCACAAGTACCTGGCAGAAACCCAAATAGTAGCAACATTCCATGCTACCAATCCCAGGGTAAGCAGTGACTTCCCTATGTCTATCTCAATAACAGACTTTGGACTTTTCCTCCAGGAACTTGTCCGAACTTTTTTATAACTCAGATACACTAACCACTGTTACCACATCCTCTGGCAATGTTGAGTGAAAAAAATATTTCCTCCTATTTGTTTTAAAAGTATTTCCATGTAACTTTGAGTGTTCCTCTAGTCTTTGTACTTTTTGAAACAGTAAAAAATCAATTCACTTTTACCCATTCTACACTACTCAGGATTTTTGTAATGTAGCTGACCTTACCCTATGATGTACCACACATGAACTGAGGAGCTTTCACAGGGCTGAATTTCACCTCGGGTAAGGTGCTCAGAAGTGCTCCTCATAAAGAAGAACTTCTTCCTTCTACCTCCAAGGAAGAAGGAGGAAAGATAATTTGTTTGATGCTGTTAATTTATTTTGGTGTGTCCAAAGAAAAGATGTTACACTCTGAATTTAAAATATTGAACTTTTTATTGTTTAAAGTAAATGTTTGGGGAAAGGAAGTATTAGAAGTTTAGTTAAAGTTCCATTAACTATGAAGACATTTCCAAAACGTTTTCAGAACAGCTTACAAATGTTTACTAACTCAAGCTTTATTTGATATTTTTTTTTCCTTTGAATAAATTCAGCAGAATTTTTACATTAGGATTTTGCTTATTTCCAACCTAGCAGTTCACATTAAAAAAGCTTTCACCCTTCAATTACCTCTGGTTGTACAAGATCCAAATTAGGGTTATCTAATTTAACATCATATAAGTAATACAGCTTAAACTATGTATGTTTCTTTTGGTCAACTACCTCCATTAAATTTCTTGTCATATGTTGCACCAGGAAATCTTAAACATGGTCTGAGTCTCTCCCTCTGGTCACACGCTTAGTACCAAAAAATCTTTAGGTGTAAAAAAAAATGTATGTTGATTTTAGATTCAGTCTCTTTGGATGATGTCTGTGTGGATGCAGAAGACTTATCCGTGTTTGTTCAGGCTCTCTTAAATCTTAGTTTTCCTTTCTTGTATATGGCTTGGCCCTTCTTCTTTTCTCCCAGGAGTAGATGATGGCAAAGTAGCAGGAGTTGCACATACAACCTATTCTTAAAACCATAAATAAAAAGGAAGAAAACTGCCTCCTTATCAATTAATGTGTGTGCACCCTGTTCTCCAGAGTGTTCCTTCCTCAACACTGGATACCTAATATACTGTATATAGCTCACTACTTTCAAAATAAAATCAATGTATTGTGTTGTCTGCTAATTGCGATCTGTCTAAACATTCACACACATTAGTTATTGATCTCTTAAAATACTAATGAAGCTGGCACGACCCAAAACAGAACTTCAACCTTTAAAACTATGAATTCACCTTAAAAGTAAAGCACTGCTTAAACAAGGTTATTTTTCTTAAACACGGCTCTTTTTAAACCCAGAGCTTTTTAATATCAATTTTGGATATTAGTAAGATGTTTCTTTGCACTAACAGGAGATCAACCAACAAATAAACAGCCTCTCACTGAGTCTCACTGTCCCAAATTCACACAGAAGTTCCACAACTTGACCCGAAAAATCCCTCTATTTATTTATTTATTGCATTTATATCCCACATTTTCCCACCTTTTTGCAGGCTCAATGCAGGCTTTAAAGTCAGAAACAATGGGGATTGGTGAAGATTTTGATGGGAATTATAGTTTTGTTAAGTGCTCGAAATGAGAGACTTGAGAACATCATTGGAAAAGGGGGGAGGGTAGGGGGGAGAGGGTGAAAAGGGGAAAAAATGTTAGTCTATGATAATGAACACAGATGATAAGTGCCTTTGTTTTATTGTAGGCTTATTTGTAATAGCTGTATTTCTGTACTGGTTTGCAATAAAAAAAACGTTGAAACAAAGTCAGAAACAAAACAATCTTATCTGAATCCTTTAAGAAGAATCCAGTAACTCTTTACTTTCACAGGTTCTCAAAATGTTTCCCAGAAATTCTATTTCAAATGCTCCTAAGTACTGACCCTCTCTCCTTCACACACATGTCACATTTCTTACCAAATATTCCAGTTCAACTTTCTTCTCATTCATATCAGACTCACACACAATCCTGTCTCTTCAGAGTCAAACCAGCTTCTCTTTCTTCCTACCCTGTCTTTCCTGAACAGATTATAGCCCGGTATAACTATATCCCAGTCATGGTTGTCTGTGAACTATGTCTCTGTGATCTCCACTAAATCCAAATCAGCCTCTTCCATCACAGCCTCAAGATTTAAAACCTTATTTCCCATACTTTGGGCATCAGTATATTCTGCTTTCCAGATGTTGCCTTTTCCCCATTTGTGTAGAGGTATTTAATGCTTCACATACCAATCAATGCTTCTATAGAGTCAAGAATGGTCCCAAACAAGGGCAGATGTGGTCCCTTTCCACAGAAATAAGGAGGATGTTGGGAACTACAGGACAATTAGTCTGATCTCAGTGGTAAGTAAACTAACGAAGATGCTTCTAAAACAGAGAACAGTGAGGATTTTGGAATCCAATGGACTATAAGACCTGAGGCAGCATGGTTTTATTAGAGGCATGTCTTGTCAGGCAAATCTGATTAATTTCTTTGAGTTGGTGACTCAAGAGTTGTATTGAAGGAAAATGCTTCATGTGGTGTGCCTTTGACATAGTTTTGCAGAGTGACATAAATAAACTGAATACCATAAGAACATAAGCATCTCCATATTGGGTTAGACTGAAGGTCCATCACACCCAGTATCCTGTTTTCAACACTGGTCATCCCACCACCTTGTCGCATTGTTTCTTAAACTTCAGATCTTCAGACACCAACACCCCAAGGTCTCTCTCCTGAGTCAAGGTTACTAATCTCTCCCCTCCTATCTGGTATCTCTCTTTGGGGTTTCTGCACTCCAAGTGCATCACTCTGCACTTCTTGGCATTAAATTTTTACTAATACAAAAAATCTGGGTAATATATACTGTGAAAATGATGAGGCTACTGTGATGATGATGAAGCTCCCACCTCAGGATCCCAGGTCCCTCTTTCACTCAGGGTGAGCTGGTTCTCAGTATGCAGATTTATGCAAATTAATCTACCACCCTTTTCTGCTCAGGGTGACCTGCTTCTCAAAAAGCAAACAGTCAGGTTTCACCACTCAGGCTATTTTCATACACAACTTTATTCCAGCCTCTGGGGCACACTTCTTTTAGCTTAAAACACTTTCACAAGCTACAAGCTTCAACAGTTCTTCCAGCTTAACCATTTCCTTTCTTCCTACTCAGGGCAATCTTCCCTTTGAAACATTTCTTCTTGCACAGTTACATTTCTTCCCCCTGAGCCCTCTCACACAGCCATTTGGGCTCAGTACTAACTCAGTCCCCGGACCCACAGTCTTTTCTTCTGGAACACACAGTACCTCTTCAGTGTTCTAGACACCCAGTTCTACCACCAGTCCAAAGGGCACAGCCAGTACTTCTCATGGGGATTCCTCTGCTTCAGTTACCAGCCCCTTCTTCAGCTGCCAGCTCTCCTTCCTCCCTTCACAACTCAGGAGGAGTATAAGTAAGTTAATAGCCACACAGGACCCAGCCCATAACCTGCTGCACCTGTTTCTATCCCCAGGACTTTCCCCGGTCCTAACGACCTCCAGCTATCCTCCAGGACTCGCCCCGGTCCTAGCGACCTCCAGCTATCCTCCAGGACTCGCCCCGGTCCTAGCGACCTCCAGCTATACCTCCCCTTTCTGGCTCCCTTCAGCAACTCACCCAGCCCTTTTCCCTGGACATTTTAGGGGAACTACGCCCTCTAGGGGCCTAACCAGGGTAGGACAGCCTCTTCCTTATTACAATACACAAAAATCAACAATAGACCCCTAATTCAAATATTTTCTACAATGGATCAATTTTTCTTTTTTTCCCCCTTTTCTAAATCAATCTACTTAATATGTATAAATGTGCTCAGTTCAAACAAATTCGTACAATTACATCCCTCAGAGGAACATTTGGGAGAACCATAGGAACCATCATTGCATATCCAAGTGTTCCTCTTTGTTAATAGTATAGGCTTTGTCCCATTAATCCCATGCTTATGTATATAGTCAGTAAATATGTTCTTTATAATAGTCTCCACCATTTTTCCAGGCAATGACATCAGTCCACCGGTCTATAATTTCCTAGATCACCTCTGGAAGCCTTTATAAAAATTGGTGTTACATTGGCCACTTTCCAGTCTTCTAGAACCACGCTTGTTCTATCAGCTCTCTGGGGCCTAAAGAGACAGACTGGGTTAGGAACTGGTTGAGTGGAAGGAGACAGAGGGTGGTGATAAATAGAGCTCACTTTGAGGAAAGGGATGTTACCAGTGGTGTGCCACAAGGTTCGGTTCTTGGCTCCATTCTTCTTAACATTTTTGTATACTAGATTGTGAAAGGGCTGTCTATTAAGGCTTGCCTCTTTGCAGATGATACCAAAATCTGCAATAGAGTAGACACCTCTGATGATGTGGATAACATGAGGATGGACCTAGTAAAGCTTGAAGAATAGTCCAGAATTTGGCAGCTAAGATTTAGCACTAAATATGTAGGGTCATACATTTGGGCTACAAAAACCCAAGGTAGCACTACAGTTTAGTGGGTGAAGTTCTTTTGTGCATTACAGAGGAGCAGGAATTGGGTGTGATCGTACGTGATGATCTTAAGGTGGCCAACAAGTAGAAAAGGTGACAGAAAATGCCAGAGGAATGTTTGGGAGTATAGGGACAGGAATGGCCATCAGCAAAAAGAAGGTGATAATGCCTCTGTGTAAGTCTCTGGTGAGACAATACTGAAAATACTATATACAGTTCTGAAGACCGCACCTTCAAAAAGATATAAACAGGATGGATTCTATCCAGAGGGGTGGTTATTGGTCTTTCTCTTTCTAAAGATTCTTTCTAGTCTTTTTCCATCTGCAGATTCACAGATGTGTGCATCCATTTTATTCTGTTTCTTTGCATTCTGACATTTCTTCTGGATTTTGCTTAAAAAGCACAAGTACAAATTCCAAGATGCTTATGATGATAGGATTTAAATTTTGGGAATAGCTGTCTTGGAGTTAGCCTAAAAAGGAGATGCCAGCTATCTTGTGGCTAAAGGCTCCCACTTCGAAAAACATGTGGCTTCAACATAAACTTGGCAAGGACCCATGTTTTACAGGATTTTAGAAACTATCTGTAGTGTTCAGAAGATGGCTTTGTATGCTTTTTGATCTTACAAATAGTTTAGAGATACTTAGAGCATCTGGATTGATTTGAAAACAGATAGATCTTCAGTTCCACAAGAGATATATAGAAGATGCAGCCAGGGGAATAATAACTACTAAAAATGTGCTGATCAATAGTTAGAAATAATTATGTGATCAGCACTTGGTGCTTGCCACTTAAATGCTTTGTTTTTAAAAATTTCCACCAGCAAATGGATACATTTTGTCTTTGTAAGCTGATATATATCCTTTTAAATTGAGGTGGAACCAGGAATATTCTAGGAATGGGGCCAAGTTATGTAGATAGTGGTAATATTTAGCTGACATCCAGATAATTTTAACTATACAAGTGAACTGTTTAAGGTAGCACTGTATGCTCCACATGCCAGCTGATACAGATAGGCTGGCTGAATATCTGTATGGAGACATCCAAAAAGTTCATCTTCCTGTCCTTCTGCAACAGTTGTTCTGCTGAATACTGTCGCCACTGAGTCTGAGATTTCTAAGGGCCCAACATTAAAAAAAAAAAAAAGCTAAGCTCCTAGATATAGAGGTTCATTTTCAAAGCACATAGACTATCCAGCTTATTTTCGAAGGAGATCGCCGACCATCTTCTGACACAAATCGGGAGATGGCCAGCGAAATCGGTATAATGGAAAGCCAATTTTGTCCGGCTCCAACTGCTTTCTGTCGCAGAGCCGGCCAAAGTTAAAGGGGACGTTTCGGAAGGGTATGGGAGGCGGGACGGGGGGCGTCGTTATGAGATGGCCGGCTTCGGCTGATAATGGAAAAAAGAAGGCCTGCTCTGAGGAGCATTTCGCCGGCTTCACTTGGTCCATTTTGTTTTAGGACCAAGTATCAAAAAAGTGCCCCAATTGACCAGATGACTACCGGAGGGAATCGGGGATGACCTCCCCTTACTCCCCCAGTGGTCACCAACCCCCTCCCACCCAAAAAAAATCCCTTTTTGCCAGCCTCTATGCTAGCTTGAAATGTCATACCCAGCTCCCTGATAACAGTATGCAGATCACTGGAGCAGTTTTTAGTGGGTGCAGTGCACTTCAGGCAGGTGGACCCAGGCCCATCCCCCCACCTGTTACACTTGTGGTGGTAAATGGGAGCCCTCCAACCCCCCCCCCCAAAAAAAAAAAACCCACTGTACCCACATGTAGGTGCCCCCCTTCACCCATAAGGGCTATGGTAATGGTGTAGAGTTGTGGGGAGTGGGTTTTGGGGGGGATTTGGGGGGCTAAGCACCCAAGGTAAGGGAGCTATGCACCTGCGAGCTATTTTTATTTTTATTTTTTAATTTTTATAAGTGCCCCCTAGGGTGCCCAGTTGGTGTCCTGGCATGTCAGGGGGACCAGTGCACTACAAATGCTGGCTCCTCCCATGACCAAATACCTTGGATTTGGCTGGGTTTGAGATGGCCGGCTTCAGTTTCCATTATCTCAAACCCGGCCATCTCTGACATTTGGCCGGCCCCAACCGTATTATTGAAACAAAAGATGGCTGGCCATCTTTTTCGATAATGTGGTTCGGGTCCGCCTTTTGCGGCGCCGGCCATATAGATGGCCGGTGCCGTTCGATTATGCCCCTCCACAGGTCTCATTTTCAATGCACTTAGACATAAAAAGTACCATAATAACTGATGGTACTTTGTGTGTCTAAATGATTTGAAAATGAACCCCTTAAGCTTCTAAAATTGTGCTGTATTTTCAGCCAAACAGAAGCCTAAATGGCCCTTTTACTAAAGGGCATTAAGCCCTTAGAATGCAGTTAGCGCACAAAACAGTATTTTTCCTGTTTTTGCACACTAAACGCTGTGATATTTAAATATTAGTTTTCCTCTGAGTGACCATGGCATTGATGGAGCACAGATATAGAAATGATGTCCAGCTATCACTTTAGAAATAGCATGCCCTACCTGCCTAATAGGAGGCGCTAAATACTCCTGAATTAACTTTCTATAGGTATTGTGCATTTATGGTAACATTAGCATAGGATCTGCAAATTATAAAAAAGGAAAGGCCCTAAGTAAGTGCTGCATTAAACCTGGGCTTAGCGTATGGTAAAATCCACATTAGAGCACATTAAGCTCAGATTTTACTGTACTTTAGTAAAGGGCCTCTAAAGTTTTCAGCTGAAAATTAATCTTAATGTAGGAGCTTAAAAGTTATGCTCATAAATATAGGCCCTGCCATTCATTTGCTTAGATTTATGAGCCTAGGTCTGAAAATCAATGCTAAGCTCCTAAAATTTATTCCCGCCCTAAATCCACTCCTGCTACCATCCACTTTTTACACTCAAGTTCAGTGGAATTTTAAGTATAAATTTAGGCACTCAGCCCTAGTAAATTTTCAAAGAGGCCAATTTAGGATCATAAATTCTTTGAATATCAAACCTTAAGGTAGCAATTCTATAAATGGATACCTAGATTTAGGCTCTCCAGTGCCACGTACTAAGCACCAATTCTATAATGGCATTTAGGCGCCAAGACTCCAATATAAAATACAAGCATAAGTTGGCATTACTGCACCTAAAAGCTAGGTACCAACAGCTATGCCAAGTCAATGACAGTCATAACTGTTGGCACCTAAATGTGCCCTGAAGGGTACGTAACTTTTAGATAGCATTCAGTAAGCTATGTGTCTACCTCAGAGACATGTCCATGACCCGCCTACTCTCCACCCACCTGTGTACTGCCCTTAAATCTACATGTTAAACTCCTAGTTCTATATTGTGCTCCAATTAGGTACTAAGGGGCAGTGGCGTAGCTACGTGGGGCCACGGGGGCCTGGGCCCCTTGTAGATTTAGCCCTGGACCCCCCTGCCGACGACCCTCTAGACCCCCCCTCCCGCCGCCAACCCGCCGTCGCCTACCTTTGCTGACGGGGAACCCCAACCCCTGCCAGCTGAGGTACAACGTGCAGGACATCAGACTCAGAAACAGAACGAAACCTTGCGCCGGAAGAAGAGGACCTCGGCTGGCGAGGGTTGGGGGTCCCCCGCCTGCACAGGTAGGCAACGGCAGCGGCAGGGAAGGGTTGGCGGCGGGAGGGGGGTCAAGAGGGTCATTGGCAGGGGGGGGTCAAAGTTGTTGTTGGTGGTGGCGGCAGCGGTCGGCAATGGCGGGGGGGGGGGGGGGTCGGCGGCACCGAGGGGGTAAAAGGGGGCCTGTGCTAGTGTCAGCGCATGTTTTTGACACACTCTGAGGCTCCCTTTCACCGCAGCGGGTAAAAGGCTGTCCATTTTGGGGGAAAAGACATGGCCATGCGGTAAGTGAACCACTTTCTGCACAGCCATTTCAGGGGGAGCCCTTACCGCCACCCATTGAGATGACATAAGGGCTCCCACACTAACCTGGTGGTTAAGTTCCGGCACTACAAAAATCTAAAAAATTACTGTAGCACCGGAAATGGCACACACTGAGGTTGGGAACTAATGCCAGGCTCCTGCGGTAGTTCTGGATTGGTGCACAGCAAGCCTGCTGCCATGTGCCAACCCTTTAGTAAAAGGGCCCCCTAATTTTAGGCATTGAAACAGCAGTTAGAGGGTGGAGTGAAGGAATGGTCTAGTGGTCAGAGCACCCATCTTGACGTCCCAGAGGTGGTTAGTTCAAATCCTGCTGCTCCTCCATTGCCTCAGATACAAACCCTATAAGACCAGGGAAATACCCAGTGTACCTGAATGTAACTCACCTTGAGCTACCACTGAAAAGGTGTGAGCAAAATATAAATAAATGGCAATTAGGTATCTAATTGCACTTAGGATCTATTCTATAAGTTAATGTGTAACTGGGAGGGGAGGCACCATACTTATAGAATACTGTAAAAAATTGAGACACCTGCCTTTTTTACATGGTGTAACTGAGCCTGCCTAAATGTTGGTGTCCTAATACCACTTAGGCTGTATTCTATAATATCTTAGCACACAGATTAATGCCCTTTATAGAAATGCTCCCTAAACCATTTTGCTGTGAATGTTATTTATTTATTTATGCATTCTTGTATCCCACTATCATCTAAAAGCAAAATTCAGTTCAAACATTTTGGTGGAGTTACAATTGTGGAGTCACAATTTGGTGGAGAGGGCATCTATAGTTCGTGTGGTTATTTATTGAGTTTTTGAAGAGATAGATTTGAAGAGGAAAAGGTAGTGGTAGCTTTTGTATTCATTTGTAGAGTTTTTGTAATGTTTATTCATATAGTCTTTCAAGAGGTAGATTTGAAAGGAAGGCGACAATATCTTTATGATTAGCTGCTGAATTTTTTGAAGAGGTAAGTTTTCATTTCTTTTCTGAATTGGAGGAGATTTTTGATGCATCTTATGGGTTTTGGTATCAAATTCCACCATTTGGAACCCAGGTAGCTAAATCCTGCTGTGTAGATAGTTTTGTAGATGTTGTTTTTGCAGTTGGGTAGATGTAGGAGTAGGTGGTTTCTGTTTACTGGGCTAGCATTTCTTGAGTACAGTTCAATCATGTTAAGCATATACAGTATTTGGGTGCCATTCCAAATAGAATCTTGAAGATTAGGGTGCTCACTTTGAAAAATATTCTTGCCTTGACTGGTAGCCAATGTAGTGTTTCAAGCAGTGGGGTTGCTATTTTGTATTTTGATTTCTTGAAAATCGGTCTTGCTGCCGTGTTTTGGGCTATTTACAGCTATTTTAGTGTGTTTTCCTTGTATCCTACGTATGCTGTATTGCAGTAGTCTAGTTGCGATAGCATTGTTGATTAGACCAGTATCCGTAAAGATTGTCTAGGGAAATAGTCTCTTAGTCTTCTCAGTTTCCATAGTGTTCTAAAGCATTTTGATGTTACAGTTGATATTGGATTGTCCAGTGTCGAGAATGATTCCTAGTATTTTAAATTGTGTTTCGATATGGTACGTTTGTTGGTTGATTGTGAATTTTTGGTAGGATGTGGGGTTGTCTGGGCTGGATAATACTAGGAATTTGGTTTTGTCTCTGTTCAGTTTGAGTTTGAAGGTTGTTGCCACTCTTCCATGAGATCCAATCCTTTTTTTATTTTGCCCTGTAAGTTTGTGATATTGATTTGGATAGGTATGAAGATGGTGACATTGTCTGCATAAAATAGCACCTAGCACTTATGCATGTAAATGCCAAATTGTAGCAACAATCATGTGCATAAGTGTTATTATTCTATACCTTATGCACATAGGGCCCAATATTCAGATTGCGGGAGTTAGCCAGGTGGGCTCCCATGGGCCTGGTTATTCAGAGTGGAGGAGTGGCCTAGTGGTTAGGGTGGTGGACTTTGGTCCTTAGGAACTGAGTTTGATTCCCACTTCAGGCACAGGCAGCTCCTTGTGACTCTGGGCAAGTCACTTAACCCTCCATTGCCCCATGTAAGCTGCATTGAGCCTGCCATGAGTGGGAAAGTGCAGGGTACAAATGTAACAAAAATAAATTCAATGCCAGGCTGTTTTCAGTGACCAGCATTGAATATCCTGGTGTATTTAGTCAGTATAAATTTAATCAGCCAAGCCAATATTCAGCACTGGCTAGTTAAGTTTAAACTGGCCAAAGATATACCTGCTATTTTGGTGGCCAAACTTAGCCAATGATGCACTGAATATTGCCAAATAGCTGGCTAAATATCATTTAACTGGCCAGAAGCTGTTCCTAGTCAGTTAAATGGTTTTAAATGTCGGGCAGCCAGTGTCTAGTGTTTAGTGTCTCTGTTTTTTTTCATTTCTTATTGGTGGGTATGTGTTGCTTGCTTATCAGCTAATGGAATTCCTTTCCTGATTTTATTGTTTTAATTATTATTTTTTTTTATTATTTGTTAACCACTTTGACCTTTTTGTTTAAAAATGGCGTTATATCTAGTTTTAAATAAACAAAAGGTGGTATATCAAGTTTTAAATAAACATAAACATATCTTTAGTGAAGCTGGAGGAATGGACCAATATTTGACAACTAAGATTTAATCCCAAAAAATGCAGGGTCATGCATTTGGGTCACAAGAATCTGAGGGAACTGTACAGTATAGGGGGTGAAGTGCTTCAGTGTACGAAGGAAGAGCGGGACTTGGGGGTGATTGTGGCTGATGACCTTAAAGCTTCCAAACAAGTAGAAAAAGCGACGGACAAAGCCAGAAGGATGCTTGGGTGCATAAAAAGAGCGATGACCAGCAGGGAGAAGAAGGTGATAGTGCCATTGTATAAGTCTCTGGTGAGGCCCCATTTAGTGTACTGTGTGCAGCTCTGGAAACCGCACCTACGAAAAGATATAAACAGGATGGAGTCAGTCCAGAGGGCGGCTACAAAATTAGTAAGCAGTCTTGATCACAAAAAATATAGGGACAGGCTTATGAACCTCAACAAGTATATGCTGAAGGAGAGCTCTGGAACAAGGGGGCATACGATGAAGTTAATAGAGAATAGGCTTAGGAGTAATCTAAGAAAGTATTATTTCACAGAAAGGGTGGTGGAGGCGTGGAATGTGGAGTCGAGGACTGTGTCAGAATTTTAAAAGGCATGGGATAACTACTACTACTTATCATTTCTATAGCGCTACCGGACGTACGCAGCGTTTCACACTTGAACATGGAGAGACAGTCCCTGTTCAATGGAGCTTACAATCTAATTATGACAGACAGACAGGACAAGTAAGGGATAAGGGGATAAGCATTTGGGATTGCTTAGGAAAACGAAGTTAGGGGTTAAAGAGGATGGGCAGACTGAATGGGCCATATGGCCTTTTTCTGCCTTCGTGTTTCTATGTTTAGGCACTAATTTATAGAATTGCTCTGCATATGTTTAAGCTCCTGCCTTGTAATTTGTTAAAGCATGAATGAGATGTATATTTTGTACCAGTTCCATGAAATTATTCTTTGAAATATGATTATTGGAAGTGTAAGGATAGCAATTTAATAAACTCCAGCTTAGAAAGTGATTTAAACTTATTCCTTGAGGAAACTATTCTGTTCTCTTAATATAATTTAATGAGCCCAGCTTGATTGCTTTCATCCCCTGTCACCCCTGCATCTACCCTACTGAAAGAAAAAATATTGAAACCATGTTTAATAGTAACCTAGTGAGTTCAGAAGGAAAATCCTGGGTAGAAGAAAAATAAAACGGTACAGTAAAAATGGGCAAATCTTTCTAACGACACTATTCCAGGTAGTCATCTGTTAACTGACAATGAAAAACATCTAAATTGTGGCAATATTTGCTTGCAACTGATAACCTCTGAGTAAGAGAAAAGAATGAAGCAGCAGGCTGTATATACAACACCAAACATATTTAAATTACATTAAATTAAATATCTTTCTTATTTACTCATCTGTATGCTGGAAGCTCCTTCCTTCATTAGCGTCTCCTGGGACAAAACATGTCTGTTCCCATATATTTAAACAAGACATTGTATTTTCCAGTGCATAGCTATCTGCAAGAAAGTACATCCATCACTGGCAGTTCCTGTTTAACATTCCCTGCAACTTGCACATCTGGTCATGTGAACTGCTGCAAGTCACCAGAGAAACCCCCCTTCCCCAACACCTGCCAAAATAAAACTGGAAAGGGAAGTAGAAGATTTTGTCATGAGAGATGGCTTTTCTATATGGTGCACATATTGACTTTCATACATAGGGTTGGATGGATGAAGTTCTAATTATTGACTGGCTGAAAACAATTTTGTTTGCATGTTTTGAGCTGGAGGTCTAGATCGATAAGATGTGGTACAGAAAGTCAAGTTCAGACCAGCTCCTGGTTCTTCTCTCAGCACCACGGGTGGCTCCTACAATGTACAAATCATCATTCTTAGCACATACATAATCACTTGTTCCGGTCTGTCCAGTCCCAAAGTGTAGGAATTAATGGGAGTTTTTTTCCCCCTTATATGGTACTTAGGCCCCTTACAGTGCATCCCAGGATGTAATGGGCAGGGGCTGGGTGCTGTTGTTTTGATAAGGGCAAGTTCAGAGGCAGGAGGGAGTAGATGTTCTTCCTGCCTCTGATAAAAGGTATGTAGAGTGGTCTCAGGGGCAGTGGGATTTCACTAGACCAGTAGCACCAATGTTCACAAGGGGATTGGAGCCCGCTGGGTCAGGTCAGTGGGCCCGCTGGACCAACAGGGGTTTTTTATGGAGGGATATGTTGGGAAAGGTCCAACAGACCACCAGGGATTATTTTAGGTTGGGGGGGTTTGGGAGGAGTCAGCTGGACCACTAGGGAATTTTTATGGTTGGGTGTGGCTTGAGTTAGGGGAAGGGTTTGGGGGTAAGGGTCCGTGGTGTGACTTTCCTGTCAGTGTCTACATAGATGTTGGAACAGGGGGAGCCATGGGTGCCATGGGGCAGAGGGGACAGGAATTTTACCAGGCTATCCCACTCAATGCCCTGCTGCTGTTTCAGCAGTGGCTGCAAAAACAAACAAAAAATATTGCAGGGCTGCACTGTTCCTGCTTGTGGCTGCCAACTCTTTCCCAGAACAGGAAGTGATGTCAGAGAGGAACAAGACTGGAAGTCCGGAGTAGGAACAGAGGGGCCCCATGATTCTTTTCCTTTTGTTTTGCCATTGCTGCTGCTGTTGGTCTGAATAAACAGCAGCAGCGGTGGTGGGGGTGTTGGGTGGGAGGGTGAGAGAGGAGGTAAACACTGGATGTTGGTGGGAGAAAGGCAGACACTGGATCTAGGGGGGAAATGGGACAGATTCTGGATATAGGGGAAGAGGGGGACAGATGCTGAATGTAGGAGGAGAGGGGGGCAGATGCTGGATGAGGGGAAGCAGAGAAAAAGGGCACATGCTGGATGGGAGAGAGAAGGCAGATGCTGGTTGGGGGAAAAAAGGTACAAAAAGGATGGAAATGGCAGAGAAAGAGGACACACATTGAAAAAAAGGGGGAGAGAAAGAGGTTACACATTGGATGTAAGTGGGAGAGCAAAGGGGCAAATACTGGATGGGGGGAAGATAGAGGATAGAGTTAGTGATAGACTGGGAAACAAGAGGAAGTGAAATAGAAGAGCCAGAGTGAGAGAAAGAAATGGCAAGTTGTAGATAGACAATTTAATCTGGACAGAAGCAGAAAAATAAATTGAAGAAAGCAGAAAGGAAAAGGAGAAGAAAGAAAAATGAAAAATGGACAGGAAATCTTGGCAAGAGTTAAGAAGACAACGAGGAAAGTGGAAACAAGAGACAAGATACAATTAAATAAAATAAATGGCCAGATAACAAAGGTAGAAAAAAATATTTTATTTTCAGTTTAGGATAAAGTAACATGGTAGCTGTGTTAATAAATATGAAAAATAGAAATAAGGTGATATCTTTATTGGACTAATTTTAATACAGTTTTGACTAATATTTGGAGACCAAACCCTCCTTTCTCATGTCAAAACAGGATACTATAACAGAAATGTAGAATAAAAAATACAACTTAATGACAAGAATCTTGTATATAAATAAAAAGCACAAACAATACGTGGCTGTAATCAACAATGGAACTTACAAGTATAGTATTCAAACAGATATACATTTAAATAAAATACATAAGTATGAACAACATAAAATCATTAAAAAAAACATCCAAATAACCAAAGAAATTAGTAAGTATCAATTGAACAATGGATGATCACCACTAAAGGCTAAATTATAGAATGGGAACATACATTAAAAAAGGGGGAACATCTATTAGAATGAGGGGCTCATTTTCAAAAGACAGAAACATCTAAAAAGTGGCATAAAGCAGCATCTGGATGTTTTTCTCACAAAAATGTCCAAATCAATATTTTCGAAACCTTTTTTTAGATTTTTTTTTCTATGAAGTCCATCAGAAGTGCGTTCAAATCACAAGGGAGTATGTCGGGGGCGTTTCAAAGGCAGGATTAGGGCATGCCTACCACTTGGACATTTTACAGCCATAATGGAACAAAATAAAAACGTCCAGGACTAAAACCAAGATGTTTTGAGCTAGACCTGTTTTTAGAATGAATAAAGCACAAAATGGTGCCCTAAATGATCAAATGACCACTGGAGGGAATCAGGGGTGAGCCTCCACTGACCCCCTCCACCTCCCAAAGATGTGAATAAAAGTATGACTTACTGGCCTCTATGACAGCCTTAGATGTTAAAGTCAGGTCTATTAGAGCAGCATGCAGGTCCCTGGAGTAGTACAGTAGTTGGTGCAGTGTACTATGAAGTGGGGGACTCAGGTCCCTATATCTCTCTACCTGTTACACTTGTGGTGGAAATGTGACCCCTCCAAAATTCACCAAAATCCTACTCTACCCACATATAGGTGCCCCCTTCACCCTATTGTAGTGGTGTACAGTAGGGGGTAGTGGGTTTTGGATGGATTTTGTAAGGTTCAGGGGACAAGATAAGGGAGCAAAGATGAGATGTGTACCTGGGTGCATTTTTATGAAGAGCATAGAAGTGCCTTCTAGGGTGCCCCATTGCTCTCCTGGGATGTCTGGGGGACCAGTCTACTAAAAATGCTGGCTCCTCCTACATCCCAATGGCATGAATCTCTATGTTTCGCACTTATTTGTTTGGGGGTTTTTTTGAAAATGGACCAAAACACAAAATGTCCAAAGCAGAAAACCTTGTTTGAAACAGCGTAATGTAAATGCAGGAGGAGGAGTCAAAATAAAATGCTGAAAACCTATCATATATTTATTTATTTATTGGGATTGATTAACCGCCTTTATGAAGAGATTCACCCAAGGCAGTGTACAGTAGGTACAGTTTAACATAAAACTTATAATTTTGTTAACAGCATAACAATAGTAAAATAACCAAGAGTAAACATAAATACAATAAAAAGAGGTAAACGTGAAACAGTAAATTGAAATCTAATAATAATAGAACTACCATGAAACAGTATAACAAATACACACATTTAACAGCACTGGAATTCAAATACCAGAGGTATAATACAGGGGCCCTTTTACTAAGGCACATAGGCACCTATGCGTGAACAATGCGCATCAAATTAGAACTACTGCTTGGCTCCCGCGTGGCCCAGGTGGTAATTATAATTTTTATGCGCATCCGATATGCACAGCAGAAAATATTTTTTATTTTCTACTGCATGGCGCCAACCAGGCGGTAATCCACAGTGTATATGTGCTGATGATTACTGCCTGATTAACGTGTGAGACCTTACCACTAAGTGAATGGGGTGGCATTAAGGTCTGAGGTCCAAAATGGATGTGAGCCCATTTTTATTTTGCCGCATATCCATTTTTTGGCCAGAAAAGGCCTTTTTTGCAGGCTCTTTGAAAAATGGACCTACGCACGTCCAATACATGTGCCTACACCAGCACGGGCCATTTTTCAGCGCGCCTCAGTAAAAGGACCCCACAATTTTAGCATGATACTAATGATACACCTAATAAGCTGTTTAAAGAATGTACCTTTAAAAAGACCTGTTAAGTACATCAGAGCAAATAAGTCATCAGCGATTCCGCTAATCAAAAGTGATCATGCTGCATATACTGTCAGAACTTAAATAAACAGAAATGGTGCCAAAAAGGGAACTTACGTATGTGTAAAAGCTACTGGCTCAGGTGTGTACAGCACAGAGGCATGAAGTAAAGCTGCAGTTGTCAGAAAGCATTGAATTGAAAAAATGGAAAAATGATAAACTAATTCTAAAACGCAGGCTTTACCACACTGGATTGAACGGAAAATTTATAAAATGTAGAAATGGTGAGTAAGTGAATGAATAAAAACAAACTGTGTGGTTGATCAAGTCATATAGAATAGGCAACCACAAAGGCTACGTACGACTTATACACAAATGTGGTACACAGTATGGGATAAATAAACAACTTTCATCTAATGCAGTAATTCACAGAAAGATGACCAAATACTTTGGATGAAATTGGGGGAATGTGTAAATCACAACTCTCTGTAAGGGCTTCACTGTATATGTAATGTTTGGCATATTCAGGGCTTTTTTTGAGGGGGTACTTGGGGGTACTGAGTACCGGCACCTTTTCTATTGTCTGCTAAAATTGGCCCATGGTCCCCAAGTTATAATGAAAGATCTCAGACTCTCCACACCAATTCTGCCTTGTCATAGATTCTGTGACTGGTTGCAGGGGGCCTGGCTATTGTGGGGTGAGTCCCTCAGTGATCACTCCACCCCTGAAGGGTGGGCTGGCATTTGAGTACCGGCACCTTTTTTGCTAGAAAAAATTCACTGGGTATGTTAAAAAAAAAAAACATCACTAGAGCTGAGTGTGATGTTAAAGATTTGACTATGGGCACAATTATGGTTATAGAGTTCAAAAGTGGATAACAATAAGAGGAACTAGACCAAACATCTAGGATCATAATTGAATTACCAACAAAATTATAACTAATTCACTGTATTCAAAACATGTGTATGTATGAATATACTTATGAATTTTTAAAAAATATTGTTACTTACAAGGAAAAATCAATAGTTTAAATAAAGCGTATAAACTTTCAAGTATATATGTTTATATATAGGTATACATATGCTGAGTGGATTGGGGCATACAGAGCAATGTAAGGTAACTGGATGTGAGCAGAGACAAGAAAAACCATATGAACCAAGAAGAGGAAAGGCAAAAGCGTCACAAAAAAAGGGGGGGATAATCTATTTCCATATTTAAGCCTGAAGGAGCCATGGTGTTAAACTCATAAATTAACTTCTGCTCTTCTCTGAGTAATAAATTTAGATTCCCTCTTCTCCAATGGGTCTTAAGTGTCTTGTACACTAAAAACTTGAGGTCATCCACCGAATAATTGGCTGTATTCCAGTTACTGACAATATTGATACAGCTGCGGTGTTCAATGGTCCTGGTCTTAATCATTCTGTTGGTCTTCTGATATATAATAATTGGCATGGACATTGTATAATGTACAATACCTAGGATAAGTTGCATTTGGATGTGTGCCTTAATGCATAACTTTTCTTGGTCGTGGAATGAATGAAAACAGATGTCTCCCAGGCATGACGACACACACTGCACCTCCCACATTTCTTTTTTTTAATATATAAATATAATTTTTATTAAACACCACAAAGCAAGAAGCAATACAATATCGCAAACCAATATAGGTACAGAAGTGGCACTTTGTCGTAGCCTTAAGATCCTCTGACATTAAGGCTCTTCTCCCAGTCTGTGCTTATCAGTCTCTCACCCCCTAGCAAATATGACTCTTTTGTGTCTCTATACCCCATGTGCATCACTCTACACTTCTAAATTCAATAACTTTAAGCATTCATATGCCCCCAGATTCTATAAATGGTGCCCAATTGTGCACAATCCTGAGATCCACGTGCAAGTAAATTAGTTAATGAGCCATTAACAATTAATTATTGACGTTGATGGGCTCCAATATGGATTTGCACAAGGATCTGGCTACTCGCAATTCTATAAGTATCTGCACCCAAATTCTATCATGCATTAGCCAAAAGGGGGTATGGCAATGGGAGGGGTATGGGTGGGTCAGGGATGTTCCAAAGAATTGTGTGCATTGTTATAGAATTTGGAGGCAGCACGCACAAGTTGCATGCCAGAATTCACACCAAGTTTCAGTTGGTGTAAGTCCTTGCACCCAAAGTTTGACACTGGAATGTTTGCTAAGCATTATTCTATAAAGAGTGCTTAGCTCATTTTTTCTGGTACCTAATTTTCGGTGCCATTTACTGAATCCAGCCCATGGTGTTAAATTTAGGTGAAAAAGAGTAGTGGGAGCGAGAACCAGGATTTTCAAAGACTGGACCACAGTAATGATGAAGACGAAGCAAACGTTTATTGAACAATAATTGTTCAATAAACTTTTGCTTCGTCTTCATCATTACTGTGGTCCATTCTTTGTAAATCCTGGTTCTCGCTCCCACTACTCTTTTTCACTTGAGTTTTTCCGTGGGACTTCTTGAGTTCTCCACGTTTGTGGATTCTCTTTTTGTTAAATTTAGGTGCCCTGTAATAGAATGAGGTGATGAACATCTTGCTATATTACCTGAAAACCAGGTATAAATCAGGCAGCTCAGTGAGATGTGGAAGGGCATTTTAGAATATGGATGTCCAGGCCTGTACGTCACATATGGATATCCATTTGTCATGATATGTTCTAGAACAGGGTCTGCCGACATATATGAGAAATAGGTGTCCAAGTGCTGGCTATGTACAGCATGAAAATCAATTGTACAAACTAAAATTCCCAAACTATAAATGAGACAAACCAAGAAATGCTGACATCTTTGTGGCAGCAGGGGAACATCCTCTGCATGTGCCTCCTGCAACATTCTCGGCAGCCATTTGGATTGGAGCAGTGTATGGGGCAGGAACGAGTCAGGTCCATTCCTGGTGCCAAAGAGGACCACTAGACCGCCAGGGCTTCACTAAGGTAGGCTCGGGAAGAGCCTATAGGTGGTTCGGTAGGAAAGAGTTTGCGCAGGAGAGCGATTGTAGGAGGTAGGGGGAGGGGAAGAGGTTCAGTTTCAGCCAAAAAATGCACAGGCATTTTCTGCTGAAACCCAAATCCAGATTTGAGGTCAGTTTCGGTGCCAAAACCAAAACTGAAACCGAAATTCTGTCAGCCTCTAACCTGCGTATGGTCGATATTCAGCAGTGGTACCTGGAGATACCTGGTTAACTTAGGACAACATTTTTGCTTGATTTACTCTAGCAATTTAGATATGGTCTAGTCAGTCATACTTACAACCTGCTGTGTTTTGTATTTATGCTTTTTTTTTTTACTTGGGGAGCAGGGAAAATGGATAAGTTATGTTGAGTTCAGCACCCTCTCTTCTTCCAAACCTTTTCAAAAGTTGGCTTCTCTGGGGAGAAGTTGTCGTTTTCTGCTTCTCCTGCTGCCTGTTTATCCTCTATATGGAAGGTACCAGTTGCAATGTTTGAATTTGGCTGTTAGTGATTCTTTATTTAATCTGAAGCCAAATGGAATAAATATATATCAGTACTTTAGACTGACTGAAGTGTGGTTGCAAATACACTATTAAGTTATGTTTCTTTTTTGCTTCTTAAACTAGGCACCAAGTTTTGACAGGTTAATGCTCAATATTCTTCATGTTTATGTCTGAACCTTTGAAGCTGGGCCAGAAATCTGTGGCTAAAGTTAATATGAAATAAACAGAGATGAGAAAGTGCTCTAAAATAGACAGCAAAGAACAGTTATATTCACATCTCAATAGCGGTGGACTGTCATTTGAAACAAAATAGGAAATATACACCAAAAAAAATGAGAAGTGAAGTGAATAATAGTCACAATCGAGAAAAGACCTTCGCTAAACCTGTGTTCAGAATTTTAAATCTTCAATTGCAAAAATGTTAAATGTCTGTGCAATATCTGAGAATTTTCCCTTCATGATACACACTGAGCTGTATGCCATTGAAGATTTAAAATTCTGAACACAAGTTTAGTGAAGTTCTTTTCTATATTGTGACAAAATAGGAAATGAAAATGAACAAAACTTAGGAGTGGGTGTTGTTAGGACGATGGGGGAGAATGAAGTATGTAATGTTGGTGTGTGGGAGCACTTTCAAAAAGTGAATGCTGATATCATTGCTTCAGTTGTGGAGCGGATAAAACCAACTAGATCAGTGATTGATCTTTATTCATTGCCGATCATCAGAGAGCTTTCGGATTCTGCGGCTCCCTCTTTGATGTACATTGTGAATGAATCTTTGAGTTCTGGAGTTTTTCCAGGAATGTTGAAAATGGTGACAGTGAAACCATGTTTGAAGACTGGGAATATAGATCCTACACAGTTGAATAGTTATAGACCTATTTCAGTGTTACCTATGGTGGGTAAAGTGATTAAAAAAGTATTGCTAGTACAACTTGAGGAGTTTATAGATGACTAGCCGTTGAGCCCGTAAAAACGGGCTGGTATAGAGGTTTTCCTCCCCCCGCGGTCACCACCGCTCCCCTCCCCCCCGCGAAGTCGCCACCGCTCCCCCCCCCTCGAAGTCGTCGCTGCCGCCACCCCTCCACCTGGTCCAGGCCCTCTCTTCACTTCTGAACTTACAGATCCATTCGCCGAACGCAGCAACGCACATCAGCTGAGCTGCCCCTTCCTTCTCTGCCTGTGTGTGTCCCGCCCTCGCTGACGTTACGTCACAGGAGGGCGGGGCCACAGGCAAAGAAGGAAGGACTCACTGCAGCTCAGCTGATGTGCGTTGCTGCGTTCGGCGAATGGATCTGTAAGTTCAGAAGGGAAGAGAGGGCCCAGGCCGGGTGGAGGGGTGGCGGCGGCGACTCCGAGTGGGGGGAGGGAGCGGTAGCAACGTCGGCGGCGCAGTTTCCCTCTCTGTCCCGCCCCCCTCCCGTCATCATGTATTGACGCGGGGGCGGGACAGAGAGGGAAGTCTCTACTGCGCATTTGCAGTGAGTACGGTCACTCGCCGTTTATATATATTGATATGCAGGGGGTGAATAAGTTTCAATATGGATTTAGCAAGGCTCATACAGTAGAAACATTTTTAATTTCCACAGTGGATAATTACTACTACTACTACTATTTAGCATTTCTATAGTGCTACAAGGCGTATGCAGCGCTGCACAAACATAGAAGAAAGACAGTCCCTGCTCAAAGAGCTTACAATCTAATAGACAAAAAAATAAATAAATAAAGTAAGCAAATCAAATCAATTAATGTGAACGGGAAGGAAGAGAGGAGGGTAGGTGGAGGCGAGTGGTTACAAGTGGTTACGAGTCAAAAGCAATGTTAAAGAGGTGGGCTTTCAGTCTAGATTTAAAGGTGGCCAAGGATGGGGCAAGACGTAGGGGCTCAGGAAGTTTATTCCAGGCGTAGGGTGCAGCGAGACAGAAGACGCGAAGTCTGGAGTTGGCAGTAGTGGAGAAGGGAACAGATAAGAAGGATTTATCCATGGAGCGGAGTGCACGGGAAGGGGTGTTAAATTGTACAGCGCTGCGTAACCCTAGTAGCGCTCTAGAAATGTTAAGTAGTAGTAGTAGTAGTAGTAGTAGTAGTGTAGGGAAGGACGAGTGTATAGAGATACTGGGGAGCAGCAGAGTGAGTACATTTATAGGTTAGTAGAAGAAGTTTGAACAGGATGCGAAAACGGATAGGGAGCCAGTGAAGGGTCTTGAGGAGAGGGGTAGTATGAGTAAAGTGACCCTGGCGGAAGATGAGACGGGCAGCAGAGTTTTGAACTGACTGGAGAGGGGAGAGGTGACTAAGTGGGAGGCCAGCAAGAAGCAGATTGCAGTAGTCTAAACGAGAGGTGACAAGGGTGTGGATGAGGGTTTTGGTAGAAGGAGCGGATTTTACGGATGTTGTAAAGAAAGAAATGACAGGTCTTGGCAATCTGCTGGATATGAGCAGAGAAGGAGAGAGATTATGAGAGGAATGGATGATAGAAGACTTTATTATCTCTTTTTGCCAGATATATCCTCTGCCTTCAATACAGTGAATATTACAGTGTTGATGAAGAAATTATCACAGTTAAGTGTTGCAGGACAGTGTATAACTGATTTAAATTATATTTGAGTGATAGATGCAGGTGAAGATTGGAGATCAAGTTTCAGCTTGTTATTCAGTGAGAATGGGTGTGCCACAAGGCTCTTCCTTATCGGCACTGCTATTCAATACATATGTCCCTTTAACTCATCAGATTATTTATTTTCAAGAGTGGGAGCCAAATACTGTCAGCACTTCAACGCTATACATACTTATATATCACGGACCTCAGAAGTGACTCTTTTCATATGGGCAAACAACCCATGACTTGCCTGCCTCTTCATTGGTCCAAATACATGATTTAACTCACTCGTTTTTAGTTTTGTATATCTTTAAGTATTCTTTATACATGCTTCAATTTAAACAAATAAGAAACTTCAACTTAGCTTGTCTCTCTGGTGTAGATCTGCCGCTTACACAGACCATGCTTCACTAGGCATTAAGCCTGAGCTTCATCAGGGTGTGAATCTCATACGCAAGCTGCCAGCCTTTTCATACAACACGTTTAGTAAAATTCAATTTATATGTCATCATTAGGCGATCTTTTTAATGAGATGTAACTGAGTTACAGGATGTATGCAGATGATGTGTAGCTCCTTTTCCTTATAACATCAGGGGAGGGTGTTACTGTGTGACTTCAAAATGATATGAACTGAAGGGAGATCATACGAGGGTGGAGGTGCACTTAGTCCCCATGAAGGAAAAGTCCAATGTGAAAACAAGGGAGTGGGGAAGGTAGGCTCTTACCAATCAGTGAGAGAGACGTATACAATAAAAACAGTTTATTGGTAACATCAAACAATGACTCTACACAGCTGTGTTTCGGTGCCGAGGCGCCTTCTTCAGGAGTCTTATGATGTTACCAATAATCTGTTTTTATTGTATACGTCTCTCTCACTGATTGGTAAGAGCCTTCCTTCCCCACTCCCTCGTTTTCACATTCAAAATGATATGACCAGGGAAATCACTGAGTGAAAGATAACAAGTTGTTGATGAAAACTGAAATAGTTGTGATTGGGAAGACGATGATTGTTTTGCCTCAGGTCAGTTATCCATTGAATGATGTGTTGATGCCTGCCAATCAACAGATGAGAAGTTTAGGAGTTATTTTAGTTGCATGATTATCTTTTAAAGAACAAGTGGGACAAGTGGTTGTCTTGTTTCTTTTATACAACACATATATGAACTACCTCCTATATATATATACATTTTATCATAGACCTCAGCAGTATCATTTACTGAACTTAAGCTTTTCAATCAGTAAGATTTACACACCCACCTCCTCATCGGTCTAAGGATGAAACCATTTTCAAATTTTATATTAAATTTTTCTACAAATTTTTTATAGATAAATATCTTTTTTCTTTTCTTTTCAATTTGTAATCTTCATTAACCCTTTATATAATAGACTTTACAAAAATACTCATCTCAGGATGAAAATCATAACGGCTAGCCAGGGGATTACTTAATCCAACATAGACTATATTTCATCCTGAAGCTGTTTCAAGGAACACCCCCCTGTTTTAAACAGTGCCGGAGAAGGAGAAATACTGGACCATTGATTGGGGGGGGGGGAGTAGAAATGCTAGACAGTGAGGAGAAAGCATAATGGGGACAAGGGGAGGGAAGAGACAGCTGGATTCTACATTTGAAATGGGAAAGTGTGGGGAGATGCTGACAATTGGGGGAGAGGAGATGAATGGAAGAGAGACTATGAGGAGAAGGAGAAGAAAGGGATAGAGAGGGGGATGCTATGGGGGAATGGAGAGAGAAAAAAGTAGAAGCTACATTGTTGACCAGAAAGGCGAGAAGCTGCACTGTTGGGGTAGGGAATGAAGAGGGGACATGGAGATGATAGGTTACAAATGTTGGGGGGGGGGGTGAGAGAGGGAAGATGTTGGGCTGCAACAGTATGGGGAGGAAAGAAGAAGAGAGAAAGAAGAGATGCTGAGCTACAAAGGTGGAGGGTGGGGAAATGCTGAACAACATATGGGAGAGGCCATGAGGGGTTGTCAAGGAGATGATTGAGAGGAGAGTGGTGAGTACAGAGGGTAAAAATGTGCTAATGGGGGGTGACAGAAGGGAATAGGAGAATGGGGAAGGAGTGAGATCAGAAATGGGACATGAATGCTGTTCAAAAATACCATATCCATAAATCTTTTTTTTAGTGCTATTATAATTGCCATAATCTAATTTAAGGAGACCACGATTTACATGGTGTGGGGATTAAAACATAATCCACTAATTAAATAGTCCCTAACACCTAGTGTTTAAATCATTTTTAACTATAACCAATATTTTTCACAGTATCTTTTTTCGGGGATATTCAGAATTTTTAACAGCGCAACCATCCAATCATTTTTCAATATAGTGATGGTGCTGTTTAACTCGTCATAATACCGCCCATTTTCTTATTACTGTTTAATTAACCAAATCTAAAAGTCTTTATATAGTAAGTTCAAACTTCTCAAATAATGAACTGCAAATCAAATAAATCAAATAAATCAAATAAATATGAATATAACTTAGCTTTTAAATAGCTGTATGTAACATTGATTCTCCAACTTCAAACCTCCGCCAACTTGGCCAGGTTTCGAATTTTCTTCATCAGGGAAGAGGTTTGCTGAGAAAAAAGCACAATCTATCAAAAAGATTATCCCCAAACAATCTTAAAATTTCCTAATATTTACTCACTATAAAATTACCATCTTAGATATTGTTTCGGCATCAAAATAAAATGGCTGCGGCGTCTCTTCTGCCTCAGCAATTTAAATAACCACAGCTGAAAACAATCAGCCAATTATACTGCAGACACGTCATATCCAGACCCACCAATCATAGTGGAGGGAATACAGAACATCCAAAATTTAAAGGTGTAGATCAAATCAGAGACCACCAATCTATTTCAGAATTTAGTCCATGAGGAAACAATGAATGCAGATAAAAAATCCACCTTTGTTCTTTGTAGTTTAATAAAGATTCAGGGTTTCCACCTTCCCATCCTAGCTGAATGTGATCTATAATACGCCACCTAATGTCTTCAATCTGATGATTTTTTTCAATCCAGTGTTGGACTATAGGAGCAGACAATACTTTATTTTTTATCCGTGACTTATGTTCATTAAGTCTGATTTTAATCGGGCGGCTTGATCTACCTATATAGATCAGATGGCATGGACATTCAATAATATATATACCATTATGTGAATTACAATTAGTTCGAGCTCTTGCTACTATCGGTTGTGTAGATGTGGGAGGTGTCCAAGATGTCCCTTCAATTGCAAACTGACACCATTGACATGAATTACATTTAAAGTGTCCTACAGTCATCGGATCCAATACAGTATAGTCCAATCTCTTATAAGTCAGCATCTCTCCTATCGTTTTCCCTCTTTTAAACGCACAGATCGGATGATCTTCAAAGCAAGTATGTATCTGTAACATCTTCCAATAATGATGTATAGTTCTATTAATATTCGAACTTAGAACAGAATATGGAATAACCAAAACCAGTTTATCGTCAATTTGTTGCATATTATATTGTAACAGCCAGTCCCTACAAGCATATTTTGCTCTACGATATGCTTTTTTAATAACTGTGTTAGGATAGCCTCTATTTAGAAATCGCGTTGTCATTTTACAAGCCTGATCTTCAAACATCACTTCTTCAGAGCAAATTCTTTTGATTCTTAGGAACTGGCTGATTGGTAAACTGGCTTTAAGGTGATAAGGATGAAAACTCGAAAAATGAAGTAAAGTATTACGCATAGTAGGTTTCTGATACAGATTAGTGCATAAAAATCCATGGTTTTTATATACCCAGACATCCAAAAATTCAATGCCTGTTAGATGTGACTTAAATGTGAATTTTAAATTACTTTGAAAAGAATTCAATTTTCCCATAAATTTTTGCAAAGACTGAGGAGTACCATTCCAGATGAAAAAAATGTCATCTAAGAAACGTTTCCAAAGCGAGATCTGATGGAATTCTCTTGAAGAATATATAAAGGAGTCCTCGAATTTGATCTACACCTTTAAATTTTGGATGTTCTGTATTCCCTCCACTATGATTGGTGGGTCTGGATATGACGTGTCTGCAGTATAATTGGCTGATTGTTTTCAGCTGTGGTTATTTAAATTGCTGAGGCAGAAGAGACGCCGCAGCCATTTTATTTTGATGCCGAAACAATATCTAAGATGGTAATTTTATAGTGAGTAAATATTAGGAAATTTTAAGATTGTTTGGGGATAATCTTTTTGATAGATTGTGCTTTTTTCTCAGCAAACCTCTTCCCTGATGAAGAAAATTCGAAACCTGGCCAAGTTGGCGGAGGTTTGAAGTTGGAGAATCAATGTTACATACAGCTATTTAAAAGCTAAGTTATATTCATATTTATTTGATTTATTTGATTTATTTGATTTGCAGTTCATTATTTGAGAAGTTTGAACTTACTATATAAAGACTTTTAGATTTGGTTAATTAAACAGTAATAAGAAAATGGGCGGTATTATGACGAGTTAAACAGCACCATCACTATATTGAAAAATGATTGGATGGTTGCGCTGTTAAAAATTCTGAATATCCCCGAAAAAAGATACTGTGAAAAATATTGGTTATAGTTAAAAATGATTTAAACACTAGGTGTTAGGGACTATTTAATTAGTGGATTATAATTGCCATGGCATAAGGCAAGGATAGGTAGGCTGGCCTGGCATTATACTTTCATGGGAACTTTACACGATCTGCGTCCATCCCCACGAGATCCCCGTGAACCTGGAAGGGATTCCCATGGATCTGGAGGGGATCCTTGCGGGATTCCTATGAACCCCGTTCCCGTATAGCTCTCTATTTCAGAACCAGAACTAGTTCCTTAATGGACTTACAGCATTTAAAATACATTTTGATCCAACACTTCCCTGTGATATATTTTTAATGGGCCTAACCTTTCCATGTTAACCTGATTGTTTAGTCCTTCATCAACCCTCTCTTTTGTCTACAACAACATTCTAACTGGTTCAAAATTTCAGAGTACCACCATTAATGTTTCCTTTTCACTTTTCTAATCTTGTGCGAGGCAGCTGATATAGGACCTGCTGCCAATTTGTATTCCAGTCAGTCAACAACCCTTCAACTGAATCAGTAAACCAAAACTCTGACTTAAAGGTACATCGCTCAGTCATGTGATGGATACGTTTGTAAGAGGGTGCCTAGGCTGTCAAGTCACATATGCCCCTGAATTCTATAAGTGGTGAGCAAATTTATGCACATTAAATTGCATTCTATCCTGAGATGCATGCATTACTAAATTGGCTAATGAGCCAATTAGTACTATAAATTGGGTGCTAACAATCAATTATTGGCATTAATTGGCAACATTTTGGATCTATGCGCGCATCAAGCACTATTCTATAAAGATCCACATGCAAATCTTATAGGGCGCAACTCAAAACAGGGTGTAGCCATAGGAAGGGCATCAGTGGGTCAGGGATGTTCAGTAAAGATGCAGAGATCTGCATCTAACTTACACGCCAAGATTTATACTAGGTTTCAGTTGGTGTAAATCCTTGCGCCCAAAGTTGGATATGGAAATCTGCTTTAAGCACTTGAAATGGCATCTCTTCAACAAGGCAAACCACAAAGAATAGCGCTCTGCACTGATTTTTTTCAGCGCCATTTACTGTATGTAGACCATGTTGTACCTATGTTATAAAAGTAAAATAGACACCTATTTGCTGTTATAAAATAGCTTTCCTGAAAGCTCCCACACAAAATTACATCTAAATCTTGCACTTAGTTACTCCAACTTAGTTTTCATGGATTCATGCATATTTTGTGACTCCACCCAAATTCTGCCTGGAAAACCTATACATATACCCCTGGAACAGTGACTAAAGTTGAGCACACAAATCAGCATGTGTAGCTGATTTTTGCGCGCAGCTTAATTGCTGAACAAGCTAATCAGCACCTATAATTGGCCACTAACAAGCAACTGTTGGCAGTAATTGGCACTAATTAGAATGACCGCACCCAACTTTCTAAGTGTATTCTGTAAAGTGGTGCACATAAATTCTAATACATGGATCTCAAAAGTGGGTGTGGCCTTGGGAGGGACATGGGTGGGTCATGGGAATTCCTAAAAATTACGCACACTGTTATAGAGTAATCCGATCCATTTGCACCAGATTTTAGTTGGCATAAATGGCTGCGCCTAAATTTTAGTCATGGGGACAAGAGTTACGCATAAACTGTGCCTAACTTTAGGTAAGGTTTATAGAATAGCACTAAGCACGTGTATTTTCTGCACTGATATTTTAGGCTCAGTTTATAGAATCTGGTCCAATATGGAAAAGAAGAAAGATGCAGACAATATGAAGAAAAAATGTTCCTTTATTGGTGTTTCAAAGTTCCCAGGGTTTACAATCCAATGCCTGATATGGCCATGTTTTGCCAACAATACAGGCTGCGTCAGGGGCAACTAAAACCAGCTGGTTTGAAACAACAAACTTCACCAGTGCTGATTACCACTATGAGGGACACAGAGGGCACTTGCACCTAATAGTTAGTTGTTAGTCCAAATTAAAAGAGCAGGAACTAGCAGCTTAGCAGTTAGCAACAGTATTTTCACTTGCACAGTATCTCCTCCTCTTTCAGCATCAAGTGGCTCTTTGTTATTCCACACCCTGATGCAACCTGTATTGTTGGCGAAACATGGCTATTTTGGGGCATTGGATTGTAAATCCTGGGAGCTTTGAAACACCAGTAAAGGAACTGTTTTTCTTCATAAGGTTTGCTTTTTCTTCTGTCCCATATTGGATCTTGTAGACTGGTTGCCTTCTTGTTTTATAACCCCTAGAATTTGGCCCACACTGTGTAAAAGCATATACTATGAATCAGTAGTATGTATTTTCCTCCAAATTCTATAAATGGCTCCTTAAGCTGTGTGTGCTAATTTGGCCAAATGGCCACATTGCGTGCAGAATTTAATTGAATAACAAGCCAATTAGTGCTGATGATTGGTATTTAACAACCAATTAGCAGCATTAATTACCTTTAATTAGAATTTATACGCACAACTTTCTAGGTGTATTCTGTAATGTGGTGCGTGTAAATTCTAATGCATGCAGCCGAAAGGGGGCATGGCCATGGACGTGGAATGGGTGGACCTTTCAAAAAACTATGCACACTATTATAGAATACACCTGATCTACGCCTAAGTTAGGCGCAGGTATTTAGGCTTGGTAAGCATATTCTATAAACCATGCCTAACTTTAGGTGTAGTTTATAGAATCTAGCTAAGCGCATGGTTTTTGGCACTGATTTTTAAGGCGCCATTTATAAAATTTGGTCCTTTGTGTGTATACCCTCTATGACAGAACAGTATGTTTTAAGCATGTAGAACTGCCTTAATTAATTATTGAAATGAATTTCTCTAGTGTGGCCAGCAGGTGGTGCATGTTATGTTTTAAGCTGTTTCAAAGGACTGACCTTTCCTTCTTTAGTTAACACAGAGAAAGCGGAAGTGCTGCAGTGATCTAACCAGCTATTTTCAAATGTTGTTGTTCTGGGCTCTGATTGGCCAAGGAGCTCATTTCATTTGGATTTTACTGGCTTTCCCCCCCCATTCCTAGTTTAGGAGAAGAGAGAGAGACAGATCTCTTTGCTGAGGCCCTGTGATCAGTTATATTTGATATTCTGTGAGCAGCATATTTCCTGATATGCCCAGGTACTTTTTAGAAAGTAAGCAAATGTTTAGTTAGTGTTATAATTGATCCATTTTCAGTTGCCTATTATTGTTTGCTGATTTCACATTTTTTTGTCCACTGTTCAAGTTCTGACAATAAATATTTTCAGTTTGTTGACTCTGCCTGTCTGGACGGATAAGGATTCCTGGTGGTTTGTGTATTGGGTCTGTGAGTGCTTTCTGGGAACTGTGGGACCACTGGGAGTGTGGCCTCCAGTAAACTAAAATCACTGGGATAATTTGAGAGTGGGAGACTCACCCAGAGGCTGTTGTGACCCAGTTGGTGGGAGGAGGGTGCTAGTATAGACCACAAGCGGCACCCTCTAAGTGGCCGTGGGGTAATCCCAGGTGGGTGGCTAGATGTTTCATGACACCCGCCTACAATTTTTTCACCACCTATTTCTGTGTATAAAATGCTGCTTTATGCACACGAAAGATGTGTAAGTTACCCCTGCATTAAACAAATTTATCAGGGTCAATATAACATCTGCCTTTGAATATGACATACATAACTGGGTTTGAACAAGATACCCATAGGTGCCATGATAGAGAAATTAATCAAATAATGATCTGACCAGATAATTTCCCTCTTTTTTTTCCAGCTGACTGAATAAAAATTGCTAACTTCAGAAGAGGCCAGGAAAAGATAATCTGCCATGTGAGCTGGAAAAAAGTTAATTCATACCCAGAGGAGCAACAGCTGACCCAAAAAAGTACAACAGCTGAGTGGCAAGAGTTCTCAAAATGTTGACCACTGGATAGTGAACATCTAAGGCTAAACTAATATAACCTCAACCAAATCTTCCTCCTGTCAACCCTCATATTTAGATGGTTGGTAAAAGATCAGTAATTGAAAATCCATCACACTTTCTAATTTCACAAATAGACACCAACTTTCATGTGAGTATAAAATCTGTAATTTGGTCAAATGTATAGTCAATTTTCCTTTAACTGCTACCCTTAACCCTTTCTTATTTATGCCAAGGAAGTGAGAGATTAATATATAGCCCTCAGGCACCCTATCAGAAATAATAGGGCTATCGTGTTTTAAGATTTGTCTAGGGTGCTCTAGATTCTTTGATAGAAACATAGAAATATGATGGCAGATAAGGGCCAAATTGCCCATCCAGTCTGCCCATCCTCAGTAACCACTAACTCATCCTTTTCCTAAGGGATCCCACGTGTCTGTCCCATTCTTTTAAAAAGTTTGACACAGTCTTCGTCTCCACGACCTCCACCGAGAGGTCATTCCACGAATCCACCACCCTTTCCATGAAAGAGTATTTTCTTAGATTCCTCCTAAGCCTATTTCCTCTTAACTTTATCCTATGCCCTCTCATTCCAGAGTTTCCTTCATTTGAAAAAGGCTGTCCTCCTGCACGTTAACGCCCCTGAGGTATTTAACTGTTTCTATCATATCCCCTCTCTCCCGCCTCTCTTCCAGTGTATACATGTTGAGCTTTATGAGCCTGTCCTTATATGTTTTATGACGGAGACCGCTTACCAATTTTGTTGGCGCCCTCTGGACTGACTCCATCCTGTTTATATCATTCTGTAGGCGCAGTCTCCAGAACTGCATGCAGTAATTACTACTACTACTTAGCATTTCTATAGCGCTGCCAGGGTTACGCAGCGCTGTACAAGTAATCTAAATGGGGACTCACCATAGACTTATACAAAGGCAGTATCACCTCCTTTTCCTGCTGGTCATCCCTCGCCTTATGTACCCAAGCATTCGTCTGGCTTTGACCATCACCTTTTCTACCTGTTTGGCCACTTTAAGGTCATCAGACATAATCACCCCCAAGTCCTGTTCTTCCATACACAGAAGCACTTCAGCCCCTATATTGTACCGTTCCCTTGGATTCTTGTAACCCAAGTGCATGACCCCGCATTTCTTAGCATTAAATCTTAGCTGCCAATTTTTGGACCATTCTTCAAGCTTCGACAGATCCTTCCTCATGCCATCCACACCCTCTAGGGTGTCCAACCTATTACAGAGTTTGGTATCATCCACAAAGAGACAGACCTTACCAGACAGTCCTTCCGCAATATCGCTCACAAAAATGTTAAAGAGAGCTGATAACATCCCTTTCCTCAGAGCTAGCTCCATTTACCACTACCCTCTGTCTCCTCCCACTTAACCAGTTTTTGACCAAGTCAGTCACTTTAGATCTCATACTGAGGAGGGCATTCAATTTATTTATAAGTTGCCTTTGCAGAACCGTGTCAAAGGCTTTGCTAAAATCCAAGTACACTACATCTAGCGCCCCTCCCACGTTCAACTGTTTGGTCACCCTTTCCTCCATTGTTTTAATATTGAACCATACCATTCGGTGATCACTAGATGCCAAATGATCTCCCACCGTAACATCAGAAACATTTTCCCCGTTTGTAAGCACCAGATCTAGAATAGCTCCATCTCGCGTTGGTTCTGTTACCGCTGCTGCAACAATTCTTCCTGTAGAGAATCCAAAATCCCTTTGTTTCTAGATGACTCTGCAGTAGGGAAACCCCAGTCTACATCCGGCGTATTAAAATCAGTACTTCCCCTTTCCTAGCTTTCTTGTGGATGTCTTCAATTAAGTCTCTCCAAGAGGGTGGGAGATGGCTATAGCCCCAGGGCACCAATCAGAGGGGGCATGCTGGATGGTATATTGACCAGGAGGTTAAAAAACATAAGCAAATATGGGCCTTTGAGCCCATGCACACACTCAAAAGCCCTGCCTCATCCCCATCTTTCAGCAACAGGAAGCCTGTGTCAAACAGTGCAGGAATGTGACTGATTTTGAGTAAGTATATGGGCTTAAAGAACCCATGCTTGCTTTCATTTTTGTGTCTGGGCTGCTATTCTAAGACCAGGGTTAGGAAATGGAGAAACAGCAAATAAAGAGCAGTTTTGGATGGAGAGGTGGAAGAAGAAAGGAAATATACCGGACAGGAGAAGGAAGGGGAGGAGGAGTGAAATAAGAGAGATGCTGGGGTCAGAAGGAGACGGGGGGGGGGGGGGGGGAATACAGGATGGATGGATGAAGGGGCAGTGACAGAGGAGGATGGGGGGGGGGATATGCTGAATAGATAAGTGGGGCAAAAGAGAGATATGGGAAATGCTGAATGGAGGGTAGGGACCAGAGAGAGTTTTGACCTGAAAATATATTGATGATAGCTAGATTCATTACCATATTAGTACATATTATTTACCAGAAGTCCCATTTTATGCAGTGAAACTTATTTATTAACTACATTATCAAACTCTTACCCTCTAAACATAGTTTAGTAAATCTAGCTCTCAGGGTGGAACATTGAAACTAAAGAAATTCAGGTACCCATGACCTGGATTAGCCAGTGGTGGAAACAGAATGCTTGGTTTGATGGATCATTGGTCTGATTCAGTATGACATGTAACTGAAATATGGCTTATTGTGAAGTTTTGAAACTGCCTAGAAAAGTTCTAAAAGCCTTAAACTTATTCAACAACTCAGCTTGTCTCCAACTTTCAGCCTTTTGATTTATTGCTGATTACTTTTGTGGCTTTTTTATCCAAGGAATGAATAAAGCTGGCATGAAATGAAATTAAAACTAAGCCCTCTGAAAAATCCCAATGTACCATCCGGCTTTTTAAAAGTCTTTTTTCTTTATCCTTCATAGGGTTTTTATACATTTTGAAAGACTTGAAAATAAGCATTGGTTCTTAATTTAAAGTAACTCAATAATACACAGACTAGCTCAAGGAAACACCTTTCAATTAACACTACTGAGAACCAAAAGTCAGATTTATCTTTTTTTTTTATTGTGGAAATCTATTTTAAATACTTTTAAATCTTTAGAGATTTTACATTTTCAAAGAAAGGGGGAAAAGATCTCATAAAACATGGAGCCTTAAAGGTATGAATTAACCTTCCTCAAACATTGATCGAAAAATCCACTTATATTCCATATAAAGCTTCAAATCATCACGTATAATTAAAATGTCAATGTTAAATTCATTCAAAACTTCTACTTAGCTTATGAATACAGGTTTCACCCATGAAGCAAACATATAAAATCCCCAGCAATGGCCAGCGTTTCAGGTGTTCTTATTAAACAACACAAATAATTGGTACTGGAAAAAGATTTTCTATGAACTATGCTTAAAGAGGCACTCACTTAAGGGAGACTGCTGTTTTCTACCTCTTCTGTAAATTATGTCAAAATGGTGATTCATTATATAGGGCACTGAAGGCTGTCACGTGATCCTAATTTTCTAATTAAAACTGGCATACGAGTGATATTTCATTTACTGGTCAAAATTCTTGAAGAAATTTTTCAAAAGAAATGTCTCTATTCAACATTAATCCTTTTGCTGACATCCTATTGTGATTCCCCTCCCCCCCTCCCCCGGGTGCCTATCAGGCTTATTTTCAAAAGAGAAGGACACACATCTTTCGACACAAATCAGAAGATGGGCGTCCTTCTCACAGGGTCACCCAAATTGGCATAATCGAAAGCCGATTTTGGGTGTCCCCAACTGCTTTCCATTGCAGGGATGACCAAAGTTCCCGGGGTCGTGTCAGAGGCATAGCGAAGGCGGGACTTGGGCATGCCTAAAACATGGGCGTCCTCAACCCATAATGAAAAAAAAGGGCATCCCTGACGAGCATTTGGATGACTTTACCTGGTCCAGTTTTTCTTATGACTAAGGCACAGAAAGATGCCCGAACTGACCAGATGACCACCGGACGAAATCGGGGATGACCTCCCCTACTCCCCCAGTGGTCACTAACCCCCTCCCACCCTCAAAAAACAACTTTAAAAATATATTGTGCCAGCCTCAAATGTCATACTCAGGTCCATCGCAGCAGTATGCAGGTCCCTGGAGCAGTTTTAGTGGGTGCAGTGCACTTCAGGCAGGCAGACCCAGGCCCACCCCCCTACCTTTTACGTTTGTGGTGGTAAATGTGAACCCTCCAAAACCCACCACAAACCCACTGTACCCACATCTAGGTGCCCCCCCTTCACCCGTAAGGGCTAAGGTAGTGGTGTACAGTTGTGGGTAGTGGGTTTTGTGGGGGCTCAGCACACAAGGTAAGGGAGCTATGTACCTGGGAGCTTTTTATGAAGTCCACTGCAGTGCCCCCTAGGGTGCCCGGTTGGTGTCCTGGCATGTCAGGGGGACCAGTGCACTATGAATACTGGCTCCTCCCACGACCAAAGGGCTTGCATTTGGTCGTTTCTGAGATGGGCGTCCTTAGTTTCCATTATCGCTGAAAATCAGAAACAACCAAGTCTAAGGACAACCATCTCTAGGGACGACCTAAATGTCAAGATTTGGGCGTCCCCGACCGTATTATCAAAACGAAAGATGGATGTCCATCTTGTTTTGATAATACGGGTTTCCCCGCCCCTTCGCCAGGACATCCTGCGAGGACATCCTCAGGAAAACTTGGGTGCCCCTTTCGATTATGCCCCTCTACCTTGAAATGTCCAAATCCCAATTTTGCAAAGGCAGAAAAGGTCCAAACAGCAAGGAGGCGTGCTGTGGATGTGATTTGGTCAGGACTAGGGAGGGCTCAAAATCAGGATGTCCAGCAGTGATTACTGAACAGGAAGAAACATCCAAGCCTAAAAAGAAGGACATCCTAAATTAGACCTGTTTCAATCACATCCAGGGTACAAAAAGGTGCTCTGATTGAGTAGCTGACCACTGGAGGGATTAAGGCATGACACCTTAATCCCTAGGGTTGCCAGCTAGCCAGTTTTCCCAGCTGCCAGCAGATCCTCAAAACCAGCAGTAGAAAAGCACTTTAGCATTTCCCTCTCCAGGTTAAATTTCTGTCCCCATGCAACTCTCTAGCTGAATTGCTGGATCAGCCCAGGGACAGGAGCGAGAAACCAGACTGAGGGAGGAAGAGAGATGCTAGACCTGTGGGTGGGGTACAGGAGGCGGTGGCGAGAGAAAGATCAGTTGGAGGGGATTGAATAGGGAGAAAGACACAGGACTCAGGGAGGGAGGGAGAAATGCCAGCAGACCATGGAGGGATGCAGGGAAGAGACAGGGAGAGATGCTGGCCCCAGGATGGGTTGTGTGGGAGGAAGGGAAGAGAGGGGAAGCAGTCAGACAGGGACACAAAAAAGAGATGCTGGGCATGGAGGTAGTATAGGTACAGGGACATAGAAGGGCAGTACTGGAAAAGGGAAGAATAAGGACATGGGGAAAATGCTGAAAACAGGGGGAGGGCAGATGCTCAACATGGAGGAACACAAAAGTCAGATGCTTGGGAAGAATGAATAGGGACAGAGGCATAGAGAGAAGATGCTGGAAGGATGGATAAGGGACACAGAGAGGGAGATGGATGGTGGACATGGAGAGAGAAGAAGAAATGTTAAATGAATAGGAGACCCTGCAAAGACGGGAAAAGAGAAATGCAGAAAAGAAACACTGGAATAGTTGGTTGTAGCGAGGTGGGGGGAAGGCTACGACAATAGGTATGGAAAGAGACTTAGGGGGGTGGGGACAAGGGAGCAGCATGGGCGGAGCAAAGGAGGGACATGATGTGGGACAGGTGTTAGGTTTTTCTCTGTCAAAAAGTTGGCAACCTTATTAATTCCCCAGTGGTTGCTGTCCTGCTCACTATCCCCTGAAAGTAAAATTGCAAGGGGATAACTGGCTCTATGACAGCTTCAGGTATTATAGACATTCTTAGCAAAGTAGAAAGCAAGTCTGAGGAGTAGCCTAGTGGTTAGTGATGTGGACTTTAAACCAAGGGCCTCAGGTTCAAATCCTTTAACTCCTTTTTTTTTAAATTGTGAGCCCTCCAGAAACAGAAAAATATATACTATACTAAAATATATAAGCCACCTGCAAGTCTGAAGACTATTGAGGTGGTATACATTCGGGTACAGTAGGTATTTTTCTGTTCAGGGAGAGCTCACAATTACAAAATAAGAGTTAAAGTGGGCTTTGAACCTGGGTCCTTTGTTTTAAGCTCCACTAGGCTATCCCTGTTCTCTGCAGGACCCTATCTATGGCTGTTTGTTTAAGAATGCTGCCAAACAGACATTCTTGTCTCTGCTTTTTTGCTGTTCATATGTTGGACGTTCCAGTTTGTAAAATGGCCATTCATGCTGGACGTCCTCCGCACACGGATGTCCATCTCACGTATTTTCGAACAGGAAATCCTGACCTATTTTCTGTTGGACAAAATATGCAAAATGGATGTCTGTTTTGGCTTTATGAACTGGACATCACTATACTGACATGGACATCCTTTCGAAAATGCTCTCCATGCGTGTATGTGTATACTACATATAACATGTTTACATTACCACTCCTCCCCTACGCCAAGGTAGGCACTACCTTTTGATGCACCTACTTTTAAATACATGTATAATCCCCCCCCCCCCCCCCATTGTAATAAGCATTATAAAATTATCACCATTGTTTGTCTTTGAAAATTGACTAGTGCAAAATACATGTGTTAAATGTATGCACATATTTTGTACCTGATATTTGTGTGGACAGTGGGACAAGGGAGGCAAAAGAGCATATGTACATTTGAAAATCAAATATATACACAGGAATTTCTCCCCCTCACCCCTACCCAACCTTAGTGCACCCACATGGATGTCTCTTTTTCCCATATGCATGCCATGAAAGCTCTTTGAGTACTTTTATCTGCATTGGATAAGGGCAGTTTTCAAACCTGTTAACCCAGGCATCTGCCTCTGATAATTGCCTTCTTAAGAATTAATATTTTTAGTGGTGTTGTCATTCCATGCGGATCTTGTTTGGGGTGCGATTGCTTTCTAGCTATGAGCAGTGAAAACTGAGCTGACATGTAAGACATACTCAAACTGATTTCATTTATCCCAGTTGCAGGTACAAAAGTGTAGTGTTATCGTCAGTCAGATGAAGCTCCTCCATCTGGAACAAATAAAGTACATGCCATCATATTACTTTCATCCAGAACTTTCTACTACCATTGAAATTGTTGATATATTTGCAGATGGCGATGAAGTGAATAGGAGCCAAACTGCCTTCCGTACAGCTCAAGACAATAGTTTTACCTCGGCTGGGCTGTTTTTGAGATTCAGTTACTACTTTCTCAGACACCTTTTGCCAATTAAAGACTGTTCTTATGGACCCAAATGTGTCATTCATACTATGACTCCGGGAAGCCACAAGCACAGAATAACTCCTTTGAGCTACAACATTCTTGACTCATTCTGTCAGAAGTCTGCTGCTGTTCTTACATTTATTAATTAGTTAGAAGTGAATGAAAATCTTAGTCCCACACTCTGTCTATTCATTACTCCTTTTGTGTTGGCAGATGAAAACTGATTTTCAGTTCAGGCCGAAGTGCAATGACATCAGAAAAAAAAAAGCAAAGTTTATCAAAGTTCCAAAAAGAGAGCACTTTCAGAAAATGAGTTCCCATAAGAATTTACATAAATATTTATGTTTAATACCTAACGGGTACAATAAACAGATTTTGTTTTTATTTAGCAAAAATGTATAATCCACCAAACTGGAGGGAAAACAGCTGCTTTTAGAAGAATACACAGACGCATGTACTATGTACTTGTTCTGATATCCACCCAGTTTTCTGAATGTCAGTGAAACCAGCCTCATAGAAAGTATCTTAACAATTCTTTGTGTAAGACAGCGAACTTCAGTTGTGCCGCTCAGCATGTATGTTTTATTGTTGAGTCTTATGCACACGTATCGTCAATGGTCCAACCGCCTCCACCTAAATATCTTCAAAAATGTTACTTATGCATTACTCATTTTATAATGATAGAATTTAACCAATACTCATTTTAAAATGAAAACTTGATCTGCAGTCAGTCATAGGGGTACAGTGCTCCAATACAGCATGTATTTCGCAATAGCTTTAACAAGGAGGTCCCCTAATACTAGTCTCCTTCCAACCTGCTGACATAATGCCCCACGGTCAAAAACTATAAAATTGTACACCAATGACAAGTAAACATAAAAATAATTAGTACATATTCTAATGTTAGATCAATGACAAGCAGATCAGAGAGGGGGTCTTTTACAAAGCGTCGGTAAGCTCAACTTGGGCTTACCGAACGCTAAATTGGGACTACTGCCAGCCTAACGTGGCTTCTGACGGTAGTTCCACCCTGAGCACGTGCCATTTCTGGGACATCATGGTGTATGTAGACAATGTTCAGTATGTCACATTATGTGGGACATTACTGAATTTAAAGATGTACATACAGGGAGAACATTTGGTTTGTTTACTAAAACTACATGCGCTTCCAGCAATGTAATCTACATATTGGTGTGCCCATGTAATCTATATTACATCGGTCAAACTTCTCGTCTTTAGAAGACAAGATTGATCGAACACAGGTATTGTGTTCAGGCACAGAAAAGAAATGAACCTTTAGTATCTCATTTTCTAAATAAACGACATGACTTTAACGATTTGAAATGTATGGTGCTGGAACAACTAAAAGTAACGGAATGTAGAAGAGATGTTTCTCGCTTATTAAGACAACGAGAACAAAGATGGATATATAAATACGGTTATTCCACGGGGGTTGAACGTGGCATTACAGTGGAAAGCTTTTCTGTAACCAATCAGAATTTAGAGGCATCTTGATGTAATATAACGCACAGTAGTTTAAATTTTCTTGGCGTCTTCATCAAGCCCTCCACCATTTTTTGAAAAGTGCCAGTTTGTGAAGTGGTGGTGAAAAAAGGTTTGCTCGAGCGGAGAATTGTTGGACTCTTGGAGATTGAGTTATTCACCTTTATTTTCCCCTGATGCAGCCTAGAAAGGTGAAACAGGGTATCCCCTGTTGGGATTTGTAAAGTTGCAGTTCAGAAAGAACGCTGGAGGCAACTGATGGTGTAAATGCTACAACGGTGAACATCCAAGATAAGTACCACATTGTGGGCATCATTATTTAGCTTCACTGAGTCTATTCTGTATCTATAGAAGGTATTTGTCATTTATAACTATATAGCATAGTGAAATTTTTTTATGACTCATGATTGAACAGAGCCTCCTACAATTCTGAAGGCATTGTCCTTAGAAATAGGAGTGACTCTGATATTCACTGGTCTTTTTTCTCCACTTTTCAGATACTGTGGTTGATATTTGCTTTGAATGACATCCCTAAAGATACAGAATATAATAGTAGAAAACTGTATAAATTTTGATATTGAATTCTACTGATTCCTTTAGAAAAAAGGAAAACTAAAACCCCCAGAAATGGCTTGAGTGGTGGTAATCTGGCATTGCTGTGCTCTGCTGGTTACTGCTGGGTTACTGGCATATCAATGGGTGGCGGTAAGGGTTTCCCCGCCCCATGGTCACGCGGTAAGAGCTCTTTTACTGTGTGGCCATGTTTGTCTGGGGGCGTTGTACCTGCTGCAGTGAAAAGGGCCCTGGCACATGGGAAAAATGGGCACCATCACTAGCACAGGGCCCTTTTTCCTGCAGCTCGGTAAAAGAACCCTAGTGCATAAGTGCATAAGTACATAAGACCAAAAGTCCATCAAGCCCAGCATCCTGTTTCCAACAGTGGCCAATCCAGGTCACAAATACCTGGCAAGATCCCAAAAAACTACAAAACATTTTGGGCGCTCTTACTCCTTGTTTACGTTGGTCATTTGGAATTTTCTCCACTTTCACCCCTGTCATTTTGTATTTTTCTGTGCTGCCTAAGTTTGCCCCTCCCACTTTTGGAATACATGAAATTGAGTGCGCTGCCATCTTGTGCACATACATTTAGTTGAATGTGGTGGGGGGAGGGCAATAATAAATACTCAGGGGGTCTTTTACTAAAGCTTAGCTCAAGTTATCTGCAGCAGGGCCCATAGGAATAAAATGGGCCCTGCTGCAGATAACTCGAGCTAATCTTTAGTAAAATACCCCCTCATAATCACAAGTTTATTACCCATATAAAATCTTTTGTTAATGTCCCCACAAATACTAAAACAATGAATCATGTAATATAAGTTCTAATATAAAACGTATATCTGCCAAAAATAAGTTAAATACAAAAGTAAATTTCTTTAAAAATGTAAACTTGACAAAAATTTCTGGAGTAACAGTAATAATATATATATATATATTTAAAATCCCAATGTAACTAAATTTAAAAGTCAGTATAAACAGCCAGGTCTTTCCTTGTTTTTTTTCAAACTTGAATAGTTATTCATCAAACAAATGTCTCGTGGGAGGTCCTTCTAAACTTGAGGGGTGACACATGAGAAGGTTAGAAGTTTACAGGGGAAAGTCTGTACAAATATGGCATGTTTTCTTCTGCATGAATGATATTTTCTAAAAAAGCATACTGGATGTTTTTATGTAAGGTCATGGAAAGGACAACATTTAAAACCATTCTATGAGTAAATAGTGATTTATGCATATAAATTAGGTGTTTAAAATTGCTCTCCTTCAATGCATCTACAAGTAAATACATTATTCAACACAATGTGGACTTTTTGCCATGTTTAATGAAGCGGTTTTCAGGGCATCATTTACCTCAGTCAAAGATGAGGTCAACTTGCAGTGGAACATAGAGGTAATGATTTGAAACATCTAAGGGCTAGAATCAATAATGGCACCCAAAGGGGTTCTTTTAATAAGCCAAGGTATTGTTTTTAGCTTGTGGTAGAAATCAGCTGGCAGTAAACACCGAGATGCCCATTATATTCTGATGGGCATCTCGGTGATTACTGCCAGCTGATTTCTACCGTGAGCTAAAAACTCTACAACGGCTTAGTAAAAGACCCCCACCCCATAGTTAGGCACCGGGATGATCCGTGCTAAGCTGTGTATAGATTCCTTTATAGAATACTAGCTTAGCACGCATTTCACGCCTAACCATAGGCGCGAGCACTTATGCCTGCCAAAGGCTCAGGTAAATGCTGGCACCCAACTGAAGGCAGTTAGGTGTACAAATCCAGGTATTCTATAATATTGCATCTAAATTCTTGGAATGCCCCTGACCCACCCACATCCCATGCCCACATCCCTTTAGAGTTATGCCCCATAAAATCTTAGGAGCTCATGTTATAGAATAGGGTGTAGGGCAGATCCACATATACGCCTGGATTCTACATAGTGTGACTTAAGTTGTATGTGCAAATCCAGTCGTATTCTGGATTTGTGTGTGCAACTTAATTAGTTAACAAGTCAATCAGTGCTGATTGCCAATTAAGCAATTATTGACACTAATTGGCATTAATTAGAATTTACACACAGAACTGTCCATATTCTATAACGTGATGTGCGTAAATTCTAAGTCCCATAGTTGAAAAGGGGACATGGCCATGTAATGAATTTGTCTTGTTGGGCAGACTGGATAGACTGTGCAGGTCTTTATCTGCCTTCATCTACTATGTTACTATGTTCTGGACACCCCTCCACACAAGCCTGGGAAAAATATTGGATCACATAAAATGCACATAAGGAAAATATCAAGCTGCTATCAAATAATCCACCCCTTTTACAGTACAAAGATCATTACCCTTCAAGTGAACAATGATTAAGTGTAGAGAAGCGCTTAGCATGAAGAAATGACAGGAGGAATTGGTCCCATAACATTCCCCATAGGTACAGCCATCAAATTCTCACTCCAAGGGAGACCAGTCCCAAGTAGGAGCCCCAATGGGGTCCAGTAAACAAAGGAATGTCCACAAAACCTGATACAATGATCAACGGGTAACAAGTCTGGAAAAAAAATTAACATAAGAAAATTAGTAATTTAATTTAATTTAACACATTTATATTCTGCTCAACCATTCAGTTTAGAGTGGATTATAAAAAAGAAAATTCAAATAACATACAATATATGATCATATAACAGGAAAGTAAAACAACACAATCAAGCATTTCCAATCAGATATTTCCTAAAAAGCCAAGTTTTCAAATTATGGCAAAATAACGTAGTTCTTAGTATTCCTAATAACAGTTGGGAGGAGATTCCATAATTTCACTCCTTTGCCAACTAATGAATGTTACTCCGTAGATTGCAGCCTACAGCGGGCTTGAGAGCATTATATCGGTTTAATTTTGTTTACTGAATGAAGACATCTTGAGGGAGTGTAAAACATTACAAAATCTTGTAAATAACTAGAACTAAAACGATACAAAATTTTAAAATCAGAAATTAAAATCTTAAATTCAATTCTGGTTTTCAATGGCAACCAATGTGATCAAATCAGATACAGTGTCACATGCTTAGGTCTCCCAAAATCAGTTTCACTGCAGCATTCCGGACTGCTTGTAGTCTATGTAGCTGCTTTTGAGGAAGACCCAAAAGCCAGTGGAATGCACCCCCGAGTGCACATAACCCCAATAGCAATTAGAATGCCAATGATCTAAGTGCTTAATAAAAGCAGGAGACCCCCCATGAGCAGCTGCAAAGGAATCATCCCCAATGAGAAATGAATGAAAGAGTTAAGACCCAAACAAGCCAAGCCCTTTTGAAGAAGAGCCATAAATTGGTAATGTGTCAAAGGAGTACCACCTTGATGAATTAACCAAAAAAGACCTCCCTTAGGGTGCAGGCACATACTGCATTGTGCACAGGACAAGTAATGAAGTTAAGAGAAGCCCGCAAATTAACCTAGACATCCTTACTCAATTGGTTCATTTTAGACCATTGGATATACAATGGCAGCAAAGGTCAGCCGAAACAACATCCTCCCAAAGTAGAGCAAAACCCATGGACCGCTTAGCAGGGGACACTAATTCACCAACACATACAATGACAAAAAAGGCCACAGAAAAAGCAAGCCGGAAAAGACAGTATTCAAATTCAAAAGAACAAATAATCTGCAAGACCCAAGAAATTCCCCAAGCACACCATGCTCAATGGGTAAATGAACAGACATAACACTTGATGCAGCTGCATGTCTAGCATAGCCAGCCATCAGCGTACCAAAAAAGTAGCTGTGGGATTTACACGCTATTCATTTTGGAAAGAAAGGGATAGCTAAAGATTGTGACATGAAACCATAAGACCACTGCATCACATGGAAAAACAAAATAAAATCCACCACCCAGGATTCATGGATGGGAATGCACAGCCGCAGGGCCAGGATTCCCTAAGGTGCCTGTCACAGGATCAGAATCCCTTAACAGGGACTTTATTTATTTATTTGTTGCATTTGTACCTCACATTTTCCCACCTATTTGCAGACTCAATGTGGCTTACATAGTACCGTCAAAGGCGTTTGCCCAGTCATTGGATAACAAATACAAAGTTGTATAGTGATCGTATGAGGTATAAGTGGAGGGTTGGAATGGATGAAGATTGCATGATGTCCTGTTCGATCATAGTCATGCTGTGTTGGTAGGTGAAGAGGGTTACGTGGGGTCGTTGGGGTAGGCCTTTTTGAAGAGGTAGGCTTTTAGTGATTTCCTGAAGTTCGAGTGGTCGTGGATTGTTTTCACAGCTTTGGGAGCCCATTCCATAGTTGTGCGCTTATGTAGGAGAAGCCGGCTGCATAAGTTGTTCTGTATTTCAGTCCTTTGCAATTTGGGCAGTGTAGGTTTAGGTAGGATCTTGACGATCTGACTTTGTTTCTTATTGCTAAGTCTATAAGGTCTGTCATGTATCCTGGGACTACGCCGTACATGATTTTGTGGACTAAGGTGCAGATTTTGAAGATGATCCGTTCTTTGATTGGGAGCCAATGTAACTTTTCTCGGAGGGGTTTGGCACTTTTGAAGCTTGCTTTGCTGAATATCAGCCTGGCTGCTGTATTTTGGATGGTCTGGAGTTTTTTAATGAGTTGTTCTTTGCAGCCCGCGTAGATTTCGTTGCAATAATCTGCATGGCTTAGGACCATTGATTGTATTAGGTATCGAAAAGTTGCTCTATGAGAAACTGTTATGGAGTCTATACTGCCCTTTAATGTTGGAATACCCTAAAGACAACCCCGAGTAGCAGTGGTAGTTGTCAGAAGAAATCCCTGCTACCTCTAGCTATGTCCCATGTCCCTTTAAAGGAAGGGGGATGGGAGAAACTGGACAGAGCTGGGGGGGGGGGGGGGGGGGGACAGGCCTCCAGAGCTTATGGAGGAATCACCTTATCTCCATGAATGTTGATAGGAATAGCCCAATCCATTGGAGCCGACTCTGTGGGTGCTGTGGGTGCTTGAGCACCCCCAATATTGAGAAAATTCCTTGTATGTGTCCAGGAAGGGGTTATTTTCATTGGGCTTAGCACCCCCAATAATTTTGAAAAGTTGGCTTCTATGGCCCAATCCCAGTGAAGGGGAGAGAAGAGTGGTTAATTCCTAGAGGAGTATTTATACTTCTCTTAGAGTACTGACAAGGAGAGGAGTAGGGGGAGGGTTGCAAGGAGACCAAGCCCAGAACTAAAAGAAGGATGTGCAAAGAAGTCCTAAGAGAAAAATCCTGCCAGGATGAGAATACCGAGATGAAGCCTGAGAGGTATCAAAACCTGTGTACTGAGAGCTGGAAAAGAGCTGGAACTCTAGAAGGTACTTGCGACTTCTGGCATGTGAATACATTTTGAAAGGAAGGAAATGCAGCCAAGGCAGGAAGGTCTCAAAATAGTGAGAAGGCTGAAGGCTGCTGGTGCTGATAGGAAGGAATTGGAAGCTGCAAAACTGCAGACCAGGGAGAGGTTCCTGGCGGGGGAGGGGGGAAAGGGATGCTTGTTTGTTTAATTTTGATTTAGCAGCGGGGGGGGGGGGGGGGGGGGGGGGGGGGGGGGGGGGGGTGGAAGCTGGAGGATAGGTTGGAAGTCAAGTTGATAGTTGACCTATCAAGGGTGAAGCAGCTGTTTTAAGGCTGTGCTCAGGCAGTGAAACAAAGGAGCCAGTCTTGGTTTCTGAGTAGGGTATTGAAAACCCCAATCAAGCTCAGCTGTACTGTAATGTCATGTAACATATCACTTGTATTCTGCCAACTACCAAGCAAATGGTTCAAAGCGGATCACAAGTTAGAAAATATCAAACAATAAATAAATTATGTCTAAACATAGAATTGACAAAACAAATAGGTCTTTAAAGATTTCCGGAAAGGATCATAAGGAAATACAGCTCACAGCTCGCGGTGTAATGAACACCACACTCTAGCAGCTTGATAGGAAACCGAATCTTCAAAAATTGTTTTGTAACATATCCCAGATACTGCAGGAAAATAGACAAGTGGAGAGTCAAGTGCTTTGGATGATCTATAATTACCAGGAAATGAAAACAAACGTACTAAATATTCAGGACTGGTATTGTCAAAAATCTTAAATAGCAAGCACATCAGATGACATGGAGCTGTGTTTTGGCATGAAATGCCTGCCTTAGGAGTCATTAAAACTTTTTAGTCATTCCTCTGTATACTACTGCTAATAACGCACTAAAAAGTGCCAGCAGAATATTCAGTCGCTGCCAGAAACTTTGAGTTTTATTTCCTGAGATATATCTGCTGACACTTTTTAGTGCGTTATTAGCAGTAGTATACAGAGGACTGACTAAAAATATTTTATGACTCCTGTGGTAGGCATTTCATGCCGAAACACAGCTCCGTGTCAAGTCTTGTTTTCATTTGATGCTTGAATAAAGTTTGACCTCTGTTTTCATCTTTGGAGTCTCCTCTAGAACGTTTTTTTTTGGAAGGCTCGCCGACATCCCTACTTTGCTGTTCTTTGTGCAATTATTTTCATCTTTAACTTTATTTTGCATCATTAGCACATTATCATGTCCACCTTTTATGTATACTGTCACAATTTTTGGATGTTTTAACATTCATTCATGGATGTTTTAACATTTTGCTATTTTGCCTGTTTAATAGTTAGGACCACTGAAGAAGGCTTACAGCCATAACATGGCCCGTGTTGGGTCTGAATTGCCAACATTCCTGTATTGTAATATTAGAGAATAAACCTTTTAAGTTTTGGAAGATTCTGGACTTCTGGTTTTCTTGCAACTTTTTATCTGGAGCCTTCCACCTTGTGTTTATTTATGCGTTTGACTGCTGTGAAAGCATTGTTTCCCTTTTCTTTTCTTTTTTTTTAGCCTAAAGATTAGTCAATTGAGTACGTAAGTTATAGAATAAGAGCACTTATTTGCGTGATTGATACCATTAAGCAGCAATGCCGAATTACAATAGTATTGTATAATGGAACCTTGGCACCATGAAGCCATTATAGAATTGGTGCTAAGCGTATGGCATTAAGGGGTCCTTTTATAAAGGCGTGGTAGTGTTTTTAGTGCACACTAAATGCTAGAGACACTCATAGGAATATATGGGCATCTCTAGCATTTAGCGCACACTAGAAAAGCTACTACACCTGTAAAAGACCCCCTAAGGCACCTAAATCTTGGTGCCAATTTATAGAATTGCCACATTAGGGCTCCTTTTACAAAGACGCAGTAGCGTTTTTAGTGCACGCTAAAAATAAGCGTGCGCTAGATGCTAGAGACACCTATATATTCCTATGGGTGTTTCTAGCATTTAGCATGCACTAATCATTAGCAAGCACTAAAAACGCTACCACACCTTTGTAAAAGACCCCCTTAGTGCATAACTGCGACCCATCCAGACTCCAGCCATATCTGTGCCCATGTTCAAATTACATGCCATTGCATTTAGGCACCATTTTATAGAATAGCACCTAGGTGTAGTATATACTAATGGTCTAAACATTTTCATGTGTGGCTGGCATGTTAATGTTAGCACCCACTTTATAGAACTGCCCCCTAGGGTGGTAGTTACTAACGTGTGTTAAGAGAATAATGCATAGTTTTTTTCTCTCAACAAACTTTAAATGTTACAATACGTGACAAGCTGTGTATATTCAGTCAGTTTTATCCTGGGTTGCTTCTTGCTTGTTGTGCCAGTGCATATTTGTCTGGAGAGCACATCTTTTGCAACAGTGCTTGATTGTTAGTTAAGTACCCAAGAAAGTCCTTGAAAGAAATGCCTCTCATTGAGTCCACACTGAGGTTGTTCCTTTTCTCTACTGGCTTTGTTACAGGGGAAAACATGTGCTCTACATTTGCATTGTGAGAGGAGAAGCAAAAAACATTGTGATCCTCCATAGCTCTGAGTAACATTCAATGTTGTTTCTGGTAGATATTGGAACTTGTCATCATTGAAAGTTTTTACATTTCTGCAGATTCCTGCACTGATCAAAACACTTGATGTCATCAGTTTTCCACAACTTTCACTTCCAGGTGTTTAACACAGGCTTTCACATCAGTTCAATTTGATGTAAAGGTTCATGGATTTGATACTGCTTATCTGTGATACAACCAAAGTGGTTTACATTTATTACATGCAGGTACTTTCCCTGTCCCTATGGGTTCACAATCTTTTTGTACCTGGGGCAATGGAAGGTTAAGTGACTTACAAGCCGATGATCAAAAGTCAACACGAGCGCTAAAGGCCATTAGCGCCGTTCTTGCGCATGCACTCACCAACGTGCAGGGCCAGTCTTAGGCAGGGGCAACAGGGGCAGTCGCACAGGGCCCCACGCTCCTAGGGGCCCCCATCTCTGGCACTTCTGTCCTCCTGTCTCGGAACACCTCTCTGCTCCGTACCTTAATGTGCATCCACATTTCAGTAGAGAGCATCAGGCAGTGGCAGCGATTTTCATATCCCATCAGCTGCCGAGCCTAGAGCCTCCTCGCTGAGTCCCATCTGCTTTTGATGCCACTTCCTGCTTCTGCAAGGGCAGGGTGGAGCAGTGAGGAGGCTCTGGGCTCAGCAGCTGACGGGATATGAAAATCACTGCCGCTGTCTGCTGCTCTCTACTGAAACATGCTAGATGCACATCAAGATATGGGGTGAGGTGGGGTTTCGAGAACTCTAAACCTCCTTTTAATCTTTGATAAATTATGGCTTATGGTGGTGGGTGGGGAGCGGGAGGGCCCTACTGAACTGGTCTGCACAGGGCCTAACAATTGCTAAGACCGGCCCTGCCAACGTGGGATGATCAGCAGTTAGAATGTAAATGTAGTCAATCTCATGTAAATAAGGCCATTTCCTACTCCTCCTAGATGATCAAAACATAGCGTCGAATGAACAGAAGTGTTGAACAGCGTTAGACAGAACACAACGCCACAAAATAATGCCAGGTGCTGGCTGGCGTTATTGTTGAGCAGGTCACATCAGGGCAAAAAAAAAGTTATATATGTGTAAAATGCCTCCTTTCTCTCCTTCCCACATGAGCCGGAAATAATTCTGGAAGGACAAGCCTGGAAGACATTTTATTGCCCACTTCTTCTTCCAGGTGTGCTCTGAAGAGTTTTTCGGTAGTTTCGAGTGCTACTTTTCTTTAGAGATGTGTGATGGAGGTCTGTCAATACTGCTTGCCTGCTATCGTGCTCGTGCAGAAGCGCAGGTCGGAGTACAGGACGAGGGGAGGAGAAGAACCCCAGATCATGAGGCCCCTGCCTCGGCAGCACATATACCGGCAGTGTGCATACCACACACTGTTCTGAGGGAATGGATCCTCAGAAGCTTAGCTGAGATCAGGTGGCAGAGCCGGTGGTGGGAGGTGGGGCTGGTGGTTGGGAGGCGAGGATATTGCTGGGCAGACTTATACGGTCTATCCCAGAGCCGGTGGTTGGGAGGCAGGGATAGTGCTGGGCAGACATATACGGTTTGTGCCCTGAAAAAGGCAGGTACAAATCAAGGTAAGGTATACACATATGAGTTTTATCTTGTTGGGCAGACTGGATGGACCATGCAGGTCTTTTTCTGCCGTCATCTACTATGTTACTATGTTACGGGTCTCGTTGGAGAGAATGCGTGATACGGAGGTCGTCGACATGTACTGTCTGAATAGGGAGGCTATTTTTGAACTTTATGAGAAGATAAAATTTGATACTGAGTCCCACACCGCACGATCACATGCTGTCCCTGGGATTGGTTAAACTACTGTGCACACTGCAGTTCCTGTCTACGGGTTCTTTCCAGCACGTGGTTGGAGCTTGCTGTGGTGTGGAGCAATCCACATTTTCAAAGCATCTAAGGTGGTTTTGAATGCTGTAATGCTATTAGTCCTCAGTGTGGGGCAGATAACCTCCACGGCTCTCTCCTCCTTGGCTTGAGCTTCTCTCTTTCACACAATCCAAAAGTCAAACACCAAACTCCCTTCAAGATTCATGGTTTTTAATTTAGAGACCGCTTACATAATCCTCTCAGCAGTCCATAATATAGCTTAAAGTTCACTTTAGAGTTCTCCTGGAGAAGAAAAAGGCTTTCAGTCCTTTTTCTTTATCAACACAGTTCAAGTCTCTTTAAGCATAGTCCCTAGCAAAAGAAATCAGGCAAGAAAAAGAAAAATCACCTGCTCTCTGAATACTTTCTCTCTCAGAGTACTGCAGGCTGAGCAGCTCAACTCCCTCATCACAGCTATTTCACTCTGTGTCTGCCCGCTGCCGCTTCTTATACTTGCAAACTTTGGTCATTTGTATCCTCATAGTCCATGGGTACTTACTCCTCCAAACTGTTCTCCACTACAGGTAAATCAGGTCCCTCTTCAATGCCTTCCATCCAATCAGGGGCATCTCCACCCTTCTCACTCAATTCCTCCCTCTCATCAGCTGGCCTGCACCTTCTCTCTCCTTCTCGCCAGGTGGGTAGAATCTTATATTGATTTCTTAACAATGGAAACGGAGTTTTAGCATGGCTGCTCCCCCTACTGGCCACCCTTTGGTATAACTGTTTTCCCCCCGGTGTCCTTCCCTTTCCTCCTAGGGAAGGATTCCATGTCGGGGTTTCTAGGTTGCCTTTCCTTCCCTCTCCCTCCTGGCATTGTGGGTAGGATAGTTCTATACCCATTAGATCTGCAGCATGCCTAAGTTGCCCTTCCTCACTACAATGCCATAAATAGACATTACAAGGACTACTTCCCGCAGTGCAAGGCAGAATTGCTGGAGTTAAAGGTGCACTCTTTAGTATAGGTGGCTTTCCCAATGATCTGGGTGCCATTGATTGCACCCATATATTCCACCATCAGAATCTGAAGTGGCCTACTGCAACAGGAAGCTAGGCTACTCTATCAATGTACAGGTTGTTTGTGACGCCAGACTGAGGATCTTGGACGCTGTTGAGAGGTTCCCGGGAAGCTGCCATGATTGATATATTTTTTCCAACTCTGGGATAGGCCGCAATTTTGCAAATGGCACATATGGTGATGGCTGGCTCTTTGTTGAGTAACTTGACTGTTTGAACCAATGTGCAACATCCACTGTAGGTCCACAAAAACGGGGGTCTAGGGATATTGTTGAGGGGGATAGTGGGGATTCAGGTATCTGGGGGAGGGGTGTGATGGGTTATAATGGCCAAGATTAGGATGTAAATACTCTCTCTCCATTCTTGTAGTTTTGGAAGTCAGTGGGTTGTAGCTGTGGGCAGGCTATACCAGCAACAGGGAACATTGATAATGAACATATGTTGTGCACCTCTTTCTTTTTTTTTTGTAGGAGATGCCAGATATGACTGCAAGCCGTGGCTTTTGACACCAGTGGTGGTCCCACGTACCACTGAAGAGGTAGTGGAGTGAAGGAGTAGCTTAATGGTTAGTATAGCTGAGGAATTAGACTCGAATTGGTGGAGGGGTAGCATTGTATATTAACGAGAGCCTTGAATCAAATAGATTGAAAATTCTGCAGGAAACAAACACTTCTTGGAATCACTGTGAATTGAAATTCCATGTGTAAAGGGGAAAAGGATAGTGATAGGAGTGCACTACCGTCCGCCTGGCCAGGATGAACAGACAGATGCAGAAATGTTAAAGGAAATTAGGGACGCAAACAAACTGGGCAGCACAATAATAATGGGTGATTTCAATTACCCTGATATTGACTGGGTAAATGTAACATCGGGACACGTTAGGGAGGTAAAATTCCTTGATGAATCAAGGACAGCTTTATGGAGCAGCTGGTACAGGAGCCGACGAGAGAAGGAAAAATTCTAGACCTAGTCCTTAGTGGAGCGCATGATGTGGTGCGGGAGGTAATGGTGCTGGGGCTGCTTGATAACTGTGATCATAATATGATTGGATTTGATATTAGCTTTGAAGTAAGTATACGTGGAAGGGCATAATTGAACGGAAACGCCTATCTCCATGGGCGATTATCTCTGAGAATGGGTCCGTGAAGGGGCGGGCCCAACTGTATTTTCGAAAAAATGGACGTTTTTGAGCTGGGCGTTTGTTTTTTTAGCGATAATGGAAACTAAAAACGACCAGCTCAAAAACGTCCTAATCCGAGCCATTTGGTTGTGGGAGGGGCTAGGATTGGTAGTACACTGGCCCCCCTGATATGCCAGGACACCAACTGGGCACCCTAGGTCAGTGTGTTGGACTTCAGAAAAAGCTCCCACATGCATAGCTCCCTTACCACGGGTGCTGTGCTCCCAACCCCCCTCCCCCAAAACCCATACCCACAATGTACAACACTACCATAGCTCTTAGAGGTGAGGGGGCACCTACATGTGGGTACGTGGGTTTTGGAGGCCTCCCATTTACCAGACAAGTGTTACAGGTGGGGGGGGGGATGGGCCTGGGGCCACCTGCTGAAGTGCACTGCGGTACCCACTAAAAGTGCTCCAGGGACCTGCAATACACGCAGGCCTCTAAGACTGGTTGTTGCTATATAACTTGGCACACCAGTTGACACCTGAAGACTAATGTAACTCCGCCCCTCCTGCCTGAGTAGATGACCCGGGTTCCGGCTGGTCAATGTAGGCAGTCGTGGCAACCTTGCGGAATTCGTTCACAGGAAGGAGGAGAGAGACAAATAACTAACCACGTCCTTGACTTCCTAGAAACCAAGGAGGAAATTAAACTAAATTCAGGATTTTCTTTTAACGGTTTGGGTGGCAATAAGAAGAGATTAGATTTTCAAAAACAATATAACATTTTTATTAAAACATTCTTTTACTTTGTAGAAAGAACAACAAATCAATTTCAACATACACCAGAATTTCCCTTTCCCACTTAATGTTAACTTTGTAACCCTTAAACCCGAACTCCCAATAATAACCTTATTTTACTTGTATTCTTTTCACAGAAACCACCTTCGTCTTTACAGAGCACTTTTCAGATAAGTATCTTCTTTTACCAATAATCAATTCCTCAAATTAGTTATAAAATATATTGTTTATCTCTTTTATAACCTTTAAGAATTGATTCTTTGTGTATCCCTTTTTATGTTTTCACAGGTACTCCGTTCACTATTCCTAAGGAACAAGGTAAGTATGTCTTTTTATTCCTCTTTCCCTTTCCTAATTGTCTTTCTCTACTTAAGTTTTCTCCGTGTTTTCAAAAGTCACTTAGCTGTTACCGATCTTCATTTGTTGGCAGCGTAGACTTTCTTGCGGAGGGGCCCTTGTTGTTTTCTGTATGTCTGCCAGTCTTGTCCAATTGAATCTTCTTTCTAAACTTCACTCTTAAAAAACTCAAAGAATGCAAAACCCTATCTTTCCTATAAGTGGGGTTTACACCTTTCCCTGCTTCTGAGGAGTATTACAAAAACTGTGGCCAAAATAATCTATTAAAATAAAATTAAGCAAACTTCCCTTTCCTTCCCAAGCCTGTACTCTTAGTTTTTAATTCCCTAAGCTGGGAGAGACTGGCAACCCTGCAGTCCTATGCACCACACTCTCAGCATTCCATGCACAGCTCCCTATTACTGTTATTTTAAATATCCCCTTGCCACACTCCCTTCATCATTCACTCCACATTTACACAAAATTCCCAAATCTCACTTTCTCAATCTCACTTTTACTATCACTCTCACCTCAATGCTTTCACTGCCAGCCAAACTCACTTCCTAAAACTTTTAATTTCCTTCAATTCCACACTGCCTGTCCCACATCAAACAGCACATCCACTCTCTTCAGTTGCCAGAACCTCTCTGCAACTGCCAGCCAGCCCGTCTCCCAGGTAACCCCTCCTTAGCTTCCCATTCCAAACCCTTCTCAAAATTTAAGCTACATTGCTGACTGGCGGAATGTTCGCCAGCACAAGTAAATCCCCATTTTACCACTTTGTTTTTCTTTTTCCCTAACCCCATGTACATTCACCCATGCTGAAAACAAATATTGTCCCCAATATTTCATCACACTAACTCAAACCTCTACTCAAACCCCTAGATCCCCCTTTTCTAAATTTTTCTCCCAACCAAAAGAATACATCCTTACTCCCATTCTTTCCCATTCCCTACCAACCAATCAAACAAAAATTTCCCTCCAACCCTCAATCATCCCTCCAACCATCCACTCAAATATGGAGAATGCACTCCCTTAGCGCTCCTACTAGAGCTTCTTACACTATCAGTGTTCTCATATCTGGCTCAGCAGGTATAATAGTTATATCAGTACATATAATATACCAACCATAATTTTTAAGACACCCAGTCAGAATGTACACAATACATTCTCCAGCTTTGCATTCCTTATTCTTAAAACATTGTCATTACTTCCCAAAGTTTCTATCAGCTTATCCAGTTGAGCCTACCAGAGGTCCTGAATTTATGTCGCCCCGAGAACCTCTGTCACCACAACAAAACCCAATCTCTCTTTCTCTGCAACAACTGTTGTATTCTTGCAGTAACTGATGTAGAGGCTTGGGCTGCCACCTGTGTGGGACAATTTCGTTTGAACTTTCATTAGCTCCTTCTGCTCCACCCGTTCCTGCATCTGTATTCTGCGTGAATCTTCTTCCACCCTTGCTTGTTGTTCTTCAATAATTGTATCATTCTTTGTTCCAGCTGTTGTTTGGATACAACTGTATCCGTCATTTACTGTGTAGACTCTTGATTTCATTCTCTTTGGCCAACAACTTAGCCCATATGTTTCATGTTGAACTGTCAT